>NW_025400995.1:5576514-5596059 GCF_015345945.1 Tribolium madens | reverse complement strand
ACACGGGGATAATACATTTTTAGTGAATGGGCGTTGCACAAATGTCTCGATTTAAATTTTTAGATTCAAAGCATGCTTTACCCTTTGTGCATGTTTTGCAAGTATTTGAAAGTTGTTAATCGCTGGAAAAACAAATAGAATCTCCGCCGCTTCTCTTGAAGTCGACTTGCCCCAAATTATAAAATACTTTAAAATCATTCGAGTTTTCAATCCGGTGAATTTGAACAGTTCGTGTGATATGTAGCCCATCCATTTGCCAGCTTTTTACCCCAAATGTATTGATTAAATTTGTTTTTTTCTTCTGTATCACTTAAAAAAACACCAAATTAATAAATCGACTACACACTTCCAACATAAAGTGCTTGTAAATTTACAAAGTCCCGCCTTCTCAACATTCCCTTTTTACGGTTCTCTCGGGTAAACACTGAGGATAGCATAATTAACGACTCTCTTACATTAAGGTGCAATATAACAGCTAGGTAATCGCCCTACTTGTTAGAAGCTTCTACTGAATTCATCCACTGAGGGACTTTCCTTGTAGTCGGATTTGTTTAAGCCGAGTTTTTTGTTGATTCAAACACACACACAAACAATATTAAGCAAATCATTTTGTATGTAAATATGACGTTTTACGCAGTTTTTATATCGCCTACGATAAGAAAATCTTAATTTATTTTATTGTCAAGCACAAATAATAATTAAGCACAGTAGGCATAAATTTTAGCAATTTTTTTTAACTAAAGCAAAATGGTTTTTACTAAATTGGTTTTTTTATTATTTATTATTTTATTACACTGCAGGCAATTAGTTGTGCTTACGACCTAATCCCTATTTTCTTGTAATTTCCGGTTGTCTAACTTCGTTTATTAACTCTTATGATTTATTTGGAAAAATACAGCTTTAGTGTCTTGTAGTCATTAAACAGTATATTACAGTGGACTATAAACCCGCTTCAATTAGCACCTGAAAAAAGCTATTTCCATTTTATTAGCCGAAACTAATTTCGTTAGATACAAAATTTCTTCTCATGTCCGAACAAACTCATTTTTATCGATTTGGTGATTCCCAGATTTTCTAGGCCACAATTATAATTGTGAAAATTTACAACGCATAATGACCATGTTTTAGCTTTCATAATACGTTGTTTTTAATACAGTCTCGATAAAATTAAAAAATTGCTCCAAGTTGGAAGTCGGGAGCTTTGCAAACCAAAATATTGCTCCATCTTGGAGGTTATTTACAAATCCAAATTCTGAATAAATTTCAAACATTCACTGAATTGTATTAAATGTTCCACCAAATGAAACAATTTCCAGCTTAACGGATAAAGTCGCTCTTAGGCAAACTTTTGTTCAGCGGCTTGACAAAACGATTTATGAAATTTTTCGTATTACAAACAAGGTGTGCAAAATTTTGCTTTAAGGTAAAAGCTGCGTCAATTAAAAAATGGTGATCATCGAAATATTGAATAGAAAAGATTGACTTTTTTCTATAAGCTGAAAGCTTTTATATTGCGTGATTTGAATGCAGCAAAATAAAACAGAATGGAGCGTCAAGCGTGCAGCTTAGTATTCGTTTCCGCAAAATTTCATTGCAACATCCAAAAATTTCATTTGTTTTTCTGTGGCGCAAAAATATTTCTTAATATTAGAAATTTTAATTAACAAGATGCCGCTAATTAAAAACTGAACTGCTGTTTAGTAATTTTACCGAAAGAATACTATGTTTTTGTAATTAACAAGTTTCCCTTAGGGAGTTGTGGGTATGACAGCGCATTTGATATAACGAGATACTTTCAAAATGTCCTGAGGTGTACTTTTCTATCAAAACAACGTTTCCTATTTTTATCATTTGATTTACAAACAAAATCTGTTCTAAAAATATCAAAAGTGATTAATTTAGATAGAGGATAGACCCTAACTAACCGGAACAACCTCCATTAGTTAAACTTGTCTAAAAGTAATAGATAATTCAATGTAGTGGTCCAAAAACAAACCAAATAAACTTAAAGGAGTCTGATAAATAGAGCAAAAACTTTTCACTTTTCATCACATAATAGCTAAATTATTTCTTGTTCCAAAGATTTTTTTTTGAGAAAACGTGCATCCTAATGCAATGAATATGTTCAAATCATAACTAAACTAAAGTTGAAAACTTGAAAAAACTTTATGGCTGAATTTTCACTAAAAATTCGACTTACGGGAAGCAGAAAAGCTGAATGTTTTTTTAAACGCGACAGAAACAAACTTCGCGTTCCACGTATTTAGCATTTAAAATTCACTACCACCCCCGACACCACGTTGAATAAAACTGAATGAAAAGTGGAACAGACATCGAGACGCCAACAACGTTACGGATCCTGCGTCGTAACGCTTTATATAAATTTTCGTTTAATTCAAAATGTTTCAGATGACCGTTCATTAAGAGTTCAGAAAGTATCTGGTCTTTTGACAATGAACAGACTATTCTCTTAGGGGAACTCACAAATTTATTATTGCTATTAAACATCCAGACTCTTAAGATTAAACTTGTTTAATTGGGAAATACCTTAACATAGCTTCGTTTAAATTAAACGGAACGAGCAAAAAGATTTGCTATCAAATGACTAATTTTTTTGTTAACAATTAACGGGACAGCTTATAACGATTTCTTGCAACGATTAAAATCGTTGCAATTTGTCTTAATTAAAAAAAATCAAATTACAACATACGAATGAAACAAATTGCCAATTTTTTTCTTATTTTAATTTTTATTTCTATTCTTTTATTGTCGGAAATTTGAAATTCAACGAAAATTGATTTGAACGAATATCGTATCATTTCTTACAAACTTCAATACTTTTCCGGGTATCATTAGATTTAGTCACGAAACCAAATTGTAGATCAAAAATTTATTATTAGGTTATGATAAGTTTTTTATTGCTAGAAAACATTAAAAAAAAATTGAAAAACCATTAATAAAATTTTGTAGAAGCTTAGCACGCAATGAGTATACAGTTTTAAAAATGGTGGATGCGCCGGGTCAGTAATATTATCAACAAAAATATTTCTTTATTTTTAACAAACACCATGTTTCTATTACTCGTATTCTGTTTAAACAATTACTGAAGGGTCAAATGCAAAACCGTATTTCAAACTATTTATTGGTATAATTTTACATGTGTGGTGTTCTGTCCAAGTATTAATTTTACGATAAAATGTAAAAGCTAAAACATGTCAATTTTCTAATTTATTTTATTGATTTTTTGCTGAAGTTTATTTTTAACTAAAAGCCAACAATGTACACATTTTTTGTAAATGTATTGAAATTCTGTAGTTTGTGTGAAAAATCATAACCAACGATTAAAGATTTCTCACTTTTAGTGCTTCATTCCAATGTATAGTAAAGTTAATTAAAATTTGTTATTAGTTTTTATGTATAAAATGAATGTTGGTTATATGTCTTTCATACATTTTTATTAAAACTTGTTATTTCTTTTTTATTTACAAGCCGTTTTATTAAATTAAATATTATTAAATAAAATTCAGAAATTATATTAATAAGATAAGATTATATAAAAGTCAGAAAGAATTATAAAGTTTTGTACTACGAGTACCTTCTAAACTTGAAAAAATATTTATTTTAAATGTAGTATATGTACTAATGCTGTACAATTTGACCGACCAAACCAGCCATAAAATTTAACTAAGTTAATTAACCAACCAATTAACCAACTAGTTAATCCAAATTGACCGGTTAAATCAATTAACTAGTTAATCGGTTAAATTAGTTAAACGGTTAATTATTATTAAATAATATATTTACGTTAATTTCTACTTTATACAGAGTGCGCCAGAACTCGCGCCCCAGAGAAAATTTTCAAGTAAGGTAAGATACCAGGAACATGAAAAAAATGTTTGACATTTGACATTTTTTTATATCTATTTAATGATACTGATGATCTTGTATATGTTTTTTTACAATTATTTAGTAAAGGGACAAAATTTTGTCAATAAAAGCCACAAATAACATAAAACAGAGTTACAATTTAGGATACAGCTTCCTTGTTTCCTCTTTTAATAGCCTATAGCAAAAAAACTTGGAAAATTATTTTTCCAACAGAAATAAATAGAGTCAAAGTGCAAACTTTAAACCCTCATAACTACGAAATTTTTATAGATAATTTTTTTTTAACATTTTTTCCATGTTCCTGGTATCTTACCTTATATGATATTTTACTCTGGGGCGCGAGTTCTGGCGCACCCTGTATATGTATATGGGAAAATATAAATTTATTGTTTAACCGATTAACCATGTAACTGGTTAATTAGTAACCGTTTACCTAGTTAATTGATTTAACCGATTAATTTGGATTAACTAGTTGGTTGATGAACTAATTTACCTGGTTAAATTTTATAGCCGGTTTGGTCGGCCAAATTATACAGCACTAATATGTAACTAATAAGATTCACATTTTGTGGAAATTAGTGAAATTTGTGTTTCAAGAGTAGAGTTCCGATAGAATAAGGTTTATGTCATAATCTCATAATAAGCTAGTCAAAACAAAAAGGAGCCACTTCTAAAACTCTGAATGTTTTTTTTTTTTTGGAAGAAATAATTTTTTAATTAAAATTCTTGTTTATACATACATATTATATTTATTTTAGATTGTACTTTAATAAATTTTGTTGTATTGTATGTTTCATTTTTATATTACTGGGTGATTGCCAACCTTATTTAATGTAACAAAGAAAATTTAATAAAATAAAGAAGTGGGCTCTTTTTTCATTTTTTGACTAGTTTATGTTTTATCATCAAACATAAAAAAGTGACATTTTGTGACTAGATTAATGAAGTTAAAGGTTTACTTTTTCTTAGTTTTAAAATTTTTTTTATTTTATATTGTCCAATATTAAAAAAAAATTAAGCTTCCAGACTCCATTATTTTGAGTCCAGAAAGAGACTTGTTACGGATATCAAACCCGGTAACAAGCCGCAACATTTACTGAGTTGATATTTTTAACACAATATTAAGTCAAACTATTTTTTTATACATTATAAAATAAAACATATTTGCGGTTTCTATCTGTTAAAACCTATACGTTACATTCACAAAAATAGGCTGGTAAATATGGCATAAATCTGTGCTGTTGTAATATATAACACTACCGATAACTCAATTTAATCCACCGATCTGCAAATTTAACTATTTACAACTACAAATTTGTCGTGTGATTTGAACTGACTTTTGATTTTTCCGAGATTAAAACATTTAAGACTTGATTTTTCTTTACAGACATTTTCTAGTAAAACATTATTGTTCGAGCTCATTTTTCTAGATTTTTATTGATCTAAACTACAAACTGTTACTTTAACGTATTATGCAAACGCAATGAACTCAATCTTTTTAAAAACATATTTTTAAATGTAATTATTTTATTTTACTAACAACAAACAAATCACGGGTGTTATGAACCATAACAATCTTAGATGTGTTCAAATGATCGCTCTACGAGTTCTAATTAGAAACCGACATCTACGGCAGTTATGATAGTCATAATATTCATAACATAAATTGGTATGTTAATAGCTATTACGATATCATCTCGTAAACCTCTTACAGTACCTACTCATTACGTTATTCATATCATTTGCACTGTAATATTTGACTAATCGGACTTATACTTAATAGAAATTACTTTTGGACCTAGGAGTAAAAGTGACGTTTAGACGTCAAATCCAGGCAAATTCTTTCTTTTAACAGAACACAATTATTTATTATAAATAATTTATATACGTGTAACTTTACTTTAAGGTAAGTTTCTACTTCGTACTTTAATATTTAATGACTTATTCATCGTACATTGCGATCAAAACGCCCACTTTGTTTTAACCAAATCATTTGCCGCCGCAAATTCAATTTTAATAAGAATAACCTGGAAAAATGTTGTAAAATAATAATAATAATTTTTAAGATTAATAAAAAGAAAAGGGAAAGAAAGGGAAACTGACCAATTTGCGAAGTTGGAAAAAACATTACTTTGTTTGATTCGAAGCTAAGCGATTTTTGTGGCAGTAGATGTTTCAGCAAACCCTACAAACCTGTCACAAAAATATCGCTTTTACTTTTAAAACGATGTTCTGGTTTTAGAAAATCTATTTAAATGAAAATTTGCTTTAAAAAAGAAAAAGACAGTACTGGGTAATTCGTTGAACGTCTTTTATATCATAAAGTACAAAATAAGAATAATTCTGAACAATAGATCTTTAATACTTGAATACATAAGAAGCAGTTGCCGAGAATCAGATTTAAATTTGGCTTTTTGTTTATTGTACCACATCAAATGAATTCTGTAATTAGCAAAGATAAATGAGATAACTTTTACGATTGTTTTTTTGTTAGATTAGAGATTCTAATTAATTTACTGGAGGCTTCATACGTGTTTATCAAAACTTTGTGAAACGTTTTCTTAATTATGATTAAGAGACATTTCTAATTATAATTAATAAACAATATGTAAAATATTTCTATCGCGATTGAATAATTTTTAATTTAAAAAAAAAAGTAGAATTTTTAATTTTGCATGCGCCGCGCCGCATCTGCAGATCCAGATCCATTACTAAAATTTAATAAGAAGTAAATTTTGATCTAAAAAGTTAAAATCGTTTGTCGATAACTCTACTAAATGTCTAGCCTTAGTACACCGCGCCATCTGAGAACGAAAACGTAAAGGAAAGCAAATCGACTGCGGTTGATAAGGGTTAGAGAGTAGGAATCTGCCAACTACTTAAAAAAAAACAAAATTTATATTTTGTTCTATTTTTCGTCTGCTCTTGTAAGGAATATTAGAATTAAAAACTAGTAACGACAGAACTAATAATAAACTTTATTGGAATAAATTCCTGAGCCTTTTTAATAAACGTCTTTATATTTCTTTATTTTTATTCTTCTTATGCAGACGCCTTAAATAAATCAAGTTTGTTAGTTTTTTCAAAATTATAATTTGCAAGTTCACCATACGTTGGGGTTAGTCTAGTAACGCCTAAAGAGTAGGCAACCAAAAATTTACAAATGCTGACTTGGAAATTATAATCAAATTTTGTTGAACAGTATAAGTGGTTGCATACAGTAAATTATTTTGGTATTACGTATAATTTGTAAGAAATAATGATAATTACTGCTCATATCACAAAATTTCAGTAAATTTAATTATTTTTTTTATATATCTACACAATAAAAAACTGCATCTGGTCTTCTATTTTATTTAATGTAAAAAAGATGGCTGTTTTTTAATTTTTATAATTTTAAGGTAAATTAATAAGATTTTCTAGTAAGTGCTTGTATTAAAAAAATCAAAAAAATTAAATTTAACTTCTTAGTACATATTGTATTTTTACATTTTCCTTACATAGTTGGTCGCCAACTCACACGTAAGTTATTCATATTAATATGGTGACGAATTATTAAGATCTAGAGCGAGTTTTTAATCAATTCATAGACCACTTTTAAGTTCAATAATCCTGTCGGTTTCTTCAGAACAGTTTTGACAATGCGTTCAATAACCACAGTATAATAGTGACTCTGAAAAATTATTTTTTTACAGTTAGTAAATTTGGATTAGTCACTACATTCTAATCTACTTAAAAATTGTTATCATGATGGTAAAAATAAGAGTTCTCCACCTATGTAAATTCTTGCAAATTATAAAGAAACATGTCCCGTTATAGGTACCCACTTACAAATAGGTATAATTAAATGCCATGTAGACTGGTAGTTCAATAATCAACAATCAAAATATTCTTCATGCTTCTCTATTGATCAGTATTTTTCAAGTTTACAAAAACATATTTAAATAAATATACTAGATTCTGCAAATTATTAAGCCTCAACAGTAAAGTGGTGGGGAAAGATGCATCATAAAACGTGGTTTATAAGAGCAACTTATTTTATAGAGTAGAAACATTGCGGGATCAATGTGAGACAGTAACGTATCATCACCACGCAATGGGGATAATTTATCAATTATTTTATTGGTGTTTATTGATTGTTGTGTTCGGTTTCTCACCTTTTGTCGCTCAGCAACATCAAGAAACATCAGATGCAATTGTGATTGAAGGTATGCAAATTGATACAAATTTACATTTTTTTTTAAGAAAAATTAAATTCATTGACGAAAAAGAGTTTTTATTTAACTAATTTTACCCGAACTATAATCTTTTTATTTTTATTATCATTTGCTGATTCAATAGACTGATGGTTAATATACTAGTTTATTTATTTATACACCTATTTATTTATATATTTTAGTAAACATTTTTGTGTTTTTTTGCAATCGTATATTTTGGAGCAAAATTTATTTATTTTGTCCATTAGTGTTTTAATTTAAATTAAGTATATATTTTTTTTTTTAAATTATTAAATTGTTTTAACATTTGAATCTGTTTAAGAAAATTTTTAACACCACCTGCTAGCGTGGCACCCGCAATCAGCCACTGCCAAGGTCGTGAAGAACGTTCACCTTGGGACCACAGTATTGATATGCTTCTTCAAACTTTTCAAAGATTATAATGTGTTTCTAATTGCTCATTGATGAAGCCGGTTTTTTAATTGGTTTAAATTGAAAAAAAATTGTATCTGATTTTTTTTGTAAACGCCGTAAAACCGTTGTCAAAAAAATTTGAGTACACGAAATTCATACCAATGTTTATTGTATTCATTATGAGTCACTGCATTAATAATTAATTACCTATTATTTAAATGGACGACTATAAAAATATAAATCAAGTACGCAAACATGAACTGAAAAGTATTATTTTGACCTATCGTATTCTTTTTAACGTTTTTTCGCCAGTCCTGGGGTATAATAAATAGTGGAATTTTGTTTTGTCTGAAAACTGGATTGACTGGTACGCTCCATCGGCAGACAATATATTTATGTATTAATATTGAAAACAAAAAAACTAATTCTATGCTAATTACCATATGTATTGTAATTTGTAAAATTTTTGATTTATTGTATTGATTTAATATTTGGGATAATCTTTTACTGTGTTTTGTTGTCGTGGCACTTTTTTAATACTAATCGTATTGACGTGTTTCAGCTAAATTAGAGAGACAACCCAAAAGAAGCGACACTCAGTTTATTTTAAAAGAAACAGCATATCAATACAATCCAGGTTTAATTCCTTCTAACATTAATACAGTGCCTCTGGCAACAACAGGCCCTTGTTTTACTGGAAAAGGAGTCCTAGGGAAATGCACTTCATTTCGGCAATGTTATCCCTACTTCAAAGTTCCAGTATTAGACAATTTTGAAAGTTGGATTTTAGGAATGTACGATACTTGCAGTTATTATACTGCACAAGGTAGACAGGTAAAACCATTTTTTAATTAATTCCTTAATTGCTCATTTTTTATAAGAAAATCAAGTTCACACAATTAAACAAGTTGCTATAGAATCATAAAACAAACACTTTCAGATGTTTGGGGTCTGCTGCGCCAACCCAGTCAAACCAGCAACTGAATCGAATGAAACCTTCAATAATGCTCTTACCAACTCAAATACTACAATTAATGAGGCCATTCCGTATTACCCACAGTTGACCAACTGGCCGCCACCAATCCCAACCCATCCTCCAGATCATACAATTCCGCCGTTGCCGACCCATCCTCCATCTCCGGGCTACCCACCTCTGCCAACCCATCCTCCATCTCCCGGATATCCGACTTTGCCCCCTGTCACCCAAAAGCCGCCAGCATGGCCACCGGCAATAACAACCAAGCCTCCATATAAACCCACAAGACCCACGACCAAACCGCCAGCGACGCAGGCACCAGCGGTGTCTTCTTGTGGGGCTAAAAATGGGTACCAAGATCAAGAACGGATTGTGGGTGGACATAACGCGGACGTCGGTGAATGGCCTTGGATTGCCGCACTTTTTAACGGAGGAAGACAGTTTTGTGGAGGCTCTTTGATTGATAATATCCACATATTATCAGCAGCTCATTGCGTAGCCCAGTAATGAAATTCCATAAAAGTTTTTTTTTAAGTAAACACCGTTTATTTTAGCATGAGTTCTTGGGACGTTGCAAGATTAACAGTTAGACTGGGAGACCACAATATTAAAACCAATACTGAAATCAGACATATTGAAAAGAGAGTCAAAAGGATTGTGAGGCACAGGGGCTTCGATCCTCGGACATTGGTACCAAATCACTGTTTTCGAATATTAAAAAAGCATCTCATTTTTTAGTACAACGATATTGCTATTTTGACATTAGATAGTCCAGTTCAGTTCTCCCAACAAATAAGGCCAATTTGTTTACCAACAGTAGGTAACGATTTTGCAGGACACACAGGAACGGTTATAGGATGGGGAAGTCTCAGGGAAAGTGGACCACAACCTTCTGTATTACAAGAAGTAAATATTCCCATCTGGAGTAATAGAGATTGCAAACTTAAATATGGTCCTGCTGCACCAGGAGGAATTGTGGACCACATGTTATGTGCAGGACAAGCTGCCAGAGATTCTTGCAGTGTAAGTAGACTTTTTCGCTGTTAATGAGCTTTTTTCAATATATATTTTAAAGGGTGATAGCGGAGGTCCTCTGATGGTTAATTCTGGAAAGTGGACTCAAGTTGGAATCGTTTCTTGGGGCATAGGATGTGGTAAAGGACAATATCCAGGAGTATACACCCGAGTGGAAAAGTTTTTGCCATGGATAAATAAAAATTTAAAATGATCTGTATCAAATAAATGTTTTTTAATAAAAATTGTCTTTGTCTTATACTTACCCAAAAAGAAATATTATTTATTTTTACCTCTTTTACGCATTTTTTATATGTATTTATAATGTTTAACATCGTTTTGTAACAATAATTTAATGTTAAAAATAGTAATAATTGCTTTTTAGAACTTTTAATTTATTTTTGTTTAATATTTAAAATTACAAATATTTTCTTAATACAATGTATCAAACTATCTTTTTGTAATAATTTTTGAGCCAAGACCATCAAATTAAATTTATTTTATAGTTAATTGTTTAACTAAAAAAATAAATTTTACTATTTTCATGCTTTGAAAAAAAGTACTAAATCCATTTAAAACTCGACGAATAGGTGTTGGTTTCCTACATGTGTCTAACTTAACAACTGGTAGCTAATTTGCCACAAGATACTTCATCCCTGTCAGTAATTTGACCAAGTTACGCCTACGCTGATGCTTTAACGCTCATTTAATCATTCAAACAAAGATAGACATTGAATATATTCAAAGCGGTGTTAAATTTCAAAATCTAAAGTGATATTATGAATACATGTGTATTCATGTATTATTTAATAATTGATATAAAAAAAATCACAAAGAAATGTTAATGTTTTAAGCCTTTTTATGTTTTTTTGCAACAGGTTTATATTGTTTTGTGTGAATCACTGAGACTTTTCTAAATAAAAAAATCAGTCGGTGAAAATGTTTTATTGAAATTCTATTATTTGTATAAGGGTATAAATAACAACAATCACAACAAAAAAAAAACATTCGTGAAATGTAAATGTCTAATAATAAACTGGATAATTATATTATATATGTATATAATTCCTAAGGTGTAGGTGAATGTGTCTGTATACACTAGGGGCCATGTGGCCGCGGTAGACTAAAATAGATATATTATATACAATTTCAGGAAATTTCTACAAATGAAATGACTTTTAAGATACACTTCCAGGTTATAAAGCACATGAACATACATCCCGTTACCCCGTTACAGCGCTTGTTCTTGCTCCAACTCCAGGGCCCACACGTGCTGGGGCCAACCTGTTCGCCCTTTTGCCTTTCTCGTCTTGATCATATCTTCCTGTTTACAATCGTATTATAAACATCTCTTTCAACAAAATTATAATGGGACATTTTTGTAATGTAGCATTTCATAATGAAATAAATAAATAAATAAACTGTCATCTAAATAAGATCAGCAATTTCAGATAAGAATTTAGATTTAAATACCAATACGAAAAAGGAGTGGTCAATCGTTCAACAATAAATAAAATCTCATAAGAAAAACTACTAATTTTGTTTTGTAATTAATGATGCTCATTCATTTATCTGTTGTACAAACAAAAGAATTTCTTTCTAAATACATCTAACGAGTGAAAAATTGTATTGCGGTGATATTTTATTATAATGTGACATAATGATCTATTTGGGCGTCCACCCTTCTGATAAATTTCAGTGAAATGCAGAAGCGCCAAACTTGCAGTTAACTTAATAGAATAAATGATTTTTCTATGGTAAAAGAAGGGTGCAGTTCCCTGCTTGACATTCAGTTATACTGATCTAATTAAGGTTTATTTACTGTCAATAAGTCAGAAATTTAATCACATAACACAATTACTTACCCCAATATCGCCTTTTGATGAGATTTGTTCATTTGTGCATTCATTAACGGTATTATTTGTTGATTTTTTACTCATTGTACCTAATTCTGCTGTAAAACTTCCGGGCGCTGGATCATCTGATTCCAGAGCTTTTACAAGGTAATTAATATAGGAAGTAGCTAATCTTAATGTTTTAATCTGGAATGAAGAAACTTAATTCTTAAACAAAAACTAGAATTGGAGACGTTACTTTAGATAATTTGGTATCTGGTGGAACATTTGGAATGCAGTCACGTAAATCGGCGTAAGCGTTATTGATGGATTGCGTACGGCGACGTTCTTTCTTATTTGCCGTTGTTCTCCGTTTTACCACCCTTACAAAAGGAACTTGAACGTGTTGCAAGGTCTCATCAGCTACACAGGTATTAGGAGTATAGGCTTAAATTGAAAATGGCGGCTTGATAATTCTTGTTTTGTCAAAATTTTACTTTTTAAATTAATAAAACTTAAAACATTTGATGTATTTTGTAACTACATGTATGAATTACAAAATTAAATAAGTAATAAAAACAATTATGAAAAGAAATTGGGACATATTTGCTCAATTTAGGTATAATTATATATAATTATACTTACTATTTCTATAGTGAGATAGTCGTTGCTGAGAAGACACTTTGTTAGATGTTCCAGCAAAATAAGAATAAGAACCAACCAAGGGATTTTGAACATTATTTGTTGGTGATGGTGAGTCTGATCGGGGGCTGCTTGACCAAAAATTCGAGTCATCACCGTTCAGCGAGCCACCATCTGAGATAAAAAAGTGGTACATCAAATATCAAATTTAACATTTCAAAATCATACAAAAGCAATAAACAATAGTCAGCAAGTAACAATAGTTATTTATTGTAAGAGTGTGTTAGGTAGCGTTTTATCCACACTTTAATTTAATTTTCTTAAGTGGATAAAACGCGACTAACACACGATTGCAATATAACGTTTTATCCACAATCACATCAGGCCCAAATTATTCCAAACTTAATTAAAAATTAAACTGACATTTAAACGTCACGCCAAATGTGCTTTCGGTTAAACGTAGTAAGCTGTTACGCGGTGCGCTGGTTACTAACAGTGGTATAAAGTTACTTTATTCCACTTGTAGATAAAATGGTAGTTTATACGCATCTAAAGTGTGGAATAAAGTCTCTTTCTAGAGTGATTGTGGATAAAATATTTTTTTTATTGTTTATGAGTAAAATAAAGTACATATAACAAATACAAAAGTCAGTGCATTTTATTTGGTATTAAATTTAAATTTAAATTAAATACAGGGTGTTTTAATGAAAACCAGTCACCCCGAATATCTCAGAAACTAAAAAGACTTTGTAAAAACGCCGAAACAGGGCAATTTTGTTTCCGAGGGGGACATTTTTTGACGTAATTTTTAAAGCACCCTCAGTAACCCCTTAACCCCCACGCACACCAACTTTAAAAATTTAAATGGCACTACCCTACTTGTGGCACATGAAAGCTATTTTAGCAAGGTTTTCAAAACTTTTTACCAAAATTGAATCAGACCATCCGTTCATGAGATACAGGTTGTTCTAATAGAAAGGTACTATTTTAGAAAAAAAATGCAAAAAAAAACCGAAACCGGTTAATTTTGATTTTAAAAGGGACATTTTTTGACGTAATTTTAAAAGCACATTCACTAACCTTTTAACCTCTATGCCACTTAACTCTAAAATGTCAAATAGCACCAACCACTAGTGATACAAAAAATAAAAACACTTTTAAAACGCTCTTTAAAAGCTTTTTTCCAAAATGAAATGATTTTTATACATTCATAAAATATCGGCAAAAAACTAATCTGTCAGCAGTCAGTATGTACAAAAGGAACTTAAGAACTATATTGCTATTTTTTAGATACTTACATTAAATTAAAAGAAACGTTAGTACCCCCTTTCCTTTAGTCCGATTATTTTGACAATAAAATAAGGAAATAAAAATAAGTTTGTTAGAGCTTCAATAATACTTATAACAATATTAGTATGTTTCTTGTAATTTATTTTAATATTTTTTATTAGAAGTAATTACTAATTAGAATTGCGAATATTTTATGAATAGATAATCCCATTCAACTTTAGAAAAGAGGTTCAAAGAACATTTTAAAAACACTTTTATTTGATCTGTCGCAAGTGAGTCGGTGCTATTTAAAATTTCGAAATTGAGGTGGGAAAAGTTAAAAGGGGTGCTTTTAAAATTGTCTTTTTTAAAAACAAAATTAACTTGTTTCGTTTTTTTTTGCAAATTCTTTCTGGATCAGAAACAAAATCGACCTATTTCGGCGTTTTTGCAACGTCTTTTTAGTTTCTGAGATATTCGGGGTGGCTCGTTTTCATTAGAACACCGTATATTAAAAAGATCTGCATAACAATATTTACTTTTATACCAAAATTTTAACCGTTTTGAGCCAAACAGCAACATTTATTTAAAATATATTTAAGTACAATTAAAATATGACGAAAAACAACGTTATGAAATTTTAATTTATAGGGCCGATTTACCGAAATTAAACTAATTGTCATTTACTTGAATTGTTAAATCGACCCATAAAACGAAGACTATTGTAACTCATTTTGTATTCAACTGAGAAATAAAGGCTTATAAGATTCTATACTAATTTTATTTTTAACAAATGCCTGTATCTAAGTAGAAATATTTGTCTGGCTGCTGTTCAATTATGACGAAATATTTTCTGTTTCTTAGTTCGTTAAATTAATTAAAGAAAAAAATATGTGTATTTTAGATTGAACACAACATTTTCATAATTTTGTTACAAAACTCATTCATCAAGAAGATCTATAAAAAAAATTAGATACCATAATTATTCAACTAAAATCTGACATATTTTGTGAATGAATCATGAAGTAGAATTAGAGTGCAATTACATTTTAATTTATGATTAATTTGATGTTTTTCAATTGAAAATGAATAAGTAAAAGACAAGTGAATTCGAATTAGTTTAATTCTTAATTAAACATTTAATTCAAACTCACCTTAAATGTTCTCATATATCCCAAAAACGCTCTTTATCACACAATTATAAATGAGAAGTTTATGTAGTTTATTAAGTTATAGAAATTGGGGAAAAACTTAACGCTAAATTATTAAACTAAATGCTAAGTACATTTGCTCAGTAAAAATAATAAACGCTAGGTGAATATTCTAAATGCTAAGTAAAAATACTAAGCGCTAAGTAAAAATACTGAACGCTAGATAAAAATACTAAACGCTAGGTAAAGATATTAAAGTTTTATTATAAAAAAACTATTACTAAACAAAAACAAAAGTAAATTTCCAAAAAACAAATTGTTGCAATTGCTGGCAAATAGTGAAAACAGGCATGAACAGTTCTTTAACCTAGAAAATGATGGGTTTTTATTGCAGTAGCAATATAAAAAATGTATACTTATTGTAGGTAGTTGTTTAGAAGTGTCACCATACTTAATAATGTGAATGATTTTAAGTGCTTAATGCCTTAAAAGATAAAAATTTGTTCCACTTTTTTTACACATAGCAAATCTTATTTTAATTCTTCGCATTTAGATTATTTTACCTAGCATTTAGAATAACTATTTTACTTATTTAGTGTTTGATTCTTAGCATTATTATTTTTTACCAAGCAAATCTTATTTTAATACTTAGCATTTTATTAGTAGCCATTTTTTTGTAGATGGTGTATCGGAACTACTTGAAACATTGCACAAATGTAGAATTTTTTAAGTAAAAACTCTTTTAAGTAATAATAGACGTTCCATCAGCAATTTCTTTCTAAATTATTATTTTAAATTAATACCTGTTAGTAGCAAAAGTTATTTTTTTGTAATCAATTTTTAAAAATATATTTTTATAGTATGTAATGAAACATACGAAACCTGAGAAAAAGTGCTATATACATATTAAACAATTTTTATACCAAAAATGACAAATTCGACTTTATATCAAAAAAATTAATCTGCAATCTGTAATTGTGCAAAAACAAATGAACAACGTGCCAATAGAAAATAATTACAGTTGATCATACACATACGTTTTTGCTTGTTATTTTATCTTACATTTGATATTAATACTCCAAATTTCCTGTAAAAAGATAGGAAACACCCAGTCCAAGAAACAATAAAATCATCACAAATAAACAGAACAATTATAACACATGTTATATTGATATGAAATTTCGGTGATACCAGACACAACCTTTTTATTTATTTTTTCTAATATTAATGCTTTGGCGTATTTAAAAAGAAAAGTTAAATCTTTCGCTGGAAAAAGATAAACCGAGAGATAAACTATATGAACATCATATAAGTGATTATTACGTACTTTATTGCGTAGGTATGGAATATGAATGTAAAATGTAGGTACGTGTAGTTAACAAGATACTCGATTTACTGTAACACTAAATAATGGTAGTAATTTCGAAAAGTTGACATCTCATGTTTATTTTCTTTAGAATTTTATAAGATGTGCTACATTTGTGCGACAAATGTTTCATCTTTAGATATATAAAGTAACATTTAAACATAATATTTACCTATACAATAATTACAATATACCTATACAATCTTGTAAATATATGTATAAATAGAGAATAAAATAATTTTACATACGTATTAAAGAATGATGATAATGTGCAACGTTCACTATATTATAAGTACTTAAAAAAACACTATAAAATAGTTGTTTATTTACTACAATTTTTTATAAAAATTATGATTAAATTTCTAGTTAAAGTTTCAGTCTTTCGTATATAATTTCATCCAATGACTCAATGTGAAATCTTACATGCTTTTACATAATACTGTTTAGCAAATATTTTTCTACTATCATGCAAAAAATACCTTGTATATAGTGATACGTGGAGGTGTTTGTAGAATATCCATAATGAAAAATTTCCGAATGTGGTGTCGAATTATTGTATGACATTTTTTTTCAACTTGATTATTATATCTACTATTGATGAAATGTTTTATAAACTACTCAATTAACTGTTTGTCACTGGTAGCTAGCCTCAGGCAATCATATACTGAAAGCTTTCCGCTGTTATTTTGTTACTAATTTAATCATAAAGGCGGAGCATCGCTTCTGATGAAAGCTTATTGCTCAGCCCTTGCTAGTAGGGTGGATCCTACAGCAGATCCTCCCATAATTTTATTAAATACACATAATCCACGATTATTGAATTATCCGCTCTAATTTCACTGGTGCTCTTTTCAAATTTTCTAAAGGGCACAACTCAAAAAAACTGCTAAAACTTTTAATTTTAAACTCATGTAAGAATTAATAATTATGATAGGGAATTTGAAAACAAAGATTATTGTAAATTATACCAAGTAGGTGGGTTTGTGATTTGCTTTACACGGGAGAATAAACATTATCTACCTATAATTTTGTTTCATATATAGACCTACTTAAAATTATATAAATTTTATTATATTTTTTTAATAAGCTAAGGATTAAACACTCACGGAAAAAGTAAAAAATTATAAAAAAGTAAAAGTGTGTTCAATTTTTGAAGCATTGACCACTGAGACTCGTCTGGCGCCTATTACACACATGTCTAGAAACTTTTCCCACATTAATAGAGCCCCACTTGAAAAAGTCTGATAAAAGCTATTTTAAACCAACTAACTTTACATTCATTTCCTTATCTTATTCTTGCAAAAAGCATAAAAGCTTTATTAGTAGCAAGGGTAGATATTGTTGTTTTCTACAGACAATTAATCGGATTAAAATATTTTTTCACAAAAATATGACTAACCAAATAAACTTATTAATCTATCAAGTGCTTCGAATTATTTCCCTGAATAAATCTACAAATAAATTACAAACATTGTTACTGATATTTTTAATATCAGTAAATTCTGAAATTAGATAGGTATACGCCGAGATGTGATTGTGTGTTTAATTCATATACATGTGGTGTTATAAACTCTAGAAGAGTGTATGTATATACAAAGGTAACTTCATGTATCTAATATAAGCTTTAAGTATTTGAATCGGAAGCTGATCATAGCGGGCACTTTCCCTCTCTCTTCACTAACGTCACGCTTCGTATCTCGACACAAAACAGATACCATGTAATCAACTAAATGAACTTAAATTTTCAGTAGTCACTACTTATAGGTTTAGAGCTTTGGCTAACCAAATTTTTATTGAAAAATGTATTTTCTCTTTAAAGTGTTCATAGATCTCGACGTGTTACCTCATTTTGACAACAAGTGACAGATTGTCACTTCACGTACCCATTGCCTACTCGAAACATGATATTTCTAACGCCAAGTCAATTCTTTTCATCTAAATCCATATGTATACCATTATGTATAGTACAGACAGACGCCAAGGGCCACTTTAAAACACTATAGGGCCCCTTGGCGTTGATGGGAAAGATATGAGTTAATTTCTGGAGAACTGTCACATCAAGTAAATAATATTTATTAGAAAAAAAAACATTTTATATCTACAAGTGGGATTTGTGTAATATTTTTATTTTGAAATCTTACTAGTTGTATTAAACTAAGTCAAAGTAATAAACTTGAAGGATTTTGCAATAACACGAAGGGTGTTTTTACGTGAATAAATTAGTTTAAGGGATTTACAAAACTACAGGGGTTGTTATCGTTAAGACCTCCTAGTGATAATGACGCAGACTACATCCTATAAAACCCTTGGATTTTCTGGAAACTGTGTAGAACTATGGAACGATTCATTCTTATTAACTGGACTGTGCTTTGTGTAGCCGTTCTTTTCTTCGAAACAGTATTGTCAATACCTCATGTAAGTGTTTATATTTAAAATTCAGAACAGTGTGGTGTGCCTAATTTTGAAAGTTTTTTCATAAAAAATCATAAAGTTATACTGTTTTTTGTAATTTTTTACTTGTAACTTTGTTAAGGTTTCTAAAATTCTGAAGAACACAAAGTTAGTTAAAAAATAAATGTAAATTGTGGACATGTTGGTATAGATGTTCTTCTTCATTATTTTTTTATTATCATGATTATTTTTCAATAAAATTAACTGTAAGCAAAAATTCGTAAATTTACTCTTATTAGTATTTTACAATTTTATTATTACACAGGTGGAATATGTTCAATAGTTTTATTTTAAGCCAGTTAGGTAGTGGGTATACTTTATA
>NW_025400995.1:5392497-5576374 GCF_015345945.1 Tribolium madens | reverse complement strand
TTTTTAAATTATTAAAATTAATAATGTTTTAAAATTATTTAAAAAGTGCGGTGCCTTAAATGTTATCAAACAATCAAAATAGCGTAGTATTTAAAAACAAAAGGCAAAATCATTCACTGTATTACAGTACATCATTAAACTATCTATGGTTATGGTCAAAAACCTTCCAAAGTCATCGAAAATGGACACATTTGTACCTACGTTAGAATAGTTTGGCCGTTTGAAGTAAAAACACAAGATCTCAAAAAAGTCAATGTTAAGGTTAAATATTATTTATTATAATTTGTTATACATGGTCTGAAAAATACGGAATAAAATTCATTTTTGACGAGACATTTATAAAAAAAATTTCCTTAAACAAGTCGATTTAGTTTTTATCTTTGTTTTCTATATAAGTATATTTTTATTTTCACATACTACCGGCGCAGATGTGATCATTTTTTAATAGGGGCATGCCCCTTTTGTTGTCATAAATAAAAAGTTTGCGTTTTTCTGTGTTTACTAGTACCCATAAGTGGGGTCTCATAGAACAAAAGGGGCATGTCTTATTTAAAAAAATATGAGACAATATGTTGTATTTAACAATTAATACTTAAAAAACACAATCTTTCTGTCCAAGATTTTTTTTATAATGACCGGCTTAAGAACTATAAAAATTTTTTCGTACTTTTGACTAGCTCTGTCCATTTCGCAATCAAAGAAAATCGAATGTAGTATTTACGTATTAATTTTCGTTTTTATTAAGTTGAAAAAATTTCTGACTAACACAACATTTCACTTTGAGTTATCTTATAACATATATAATGTATAAAATTGTAACAAACTTTAAGACAGCAATGATTCGTAGGAAACAAGCGTTCCAAATGAAAGAAACGATGATAATAAGGATACATACTTCTGGTTTGGACCCAGGCTTGGAAGAAAGAAAAGGAATTCAAGTAATGATAATTTGTACCAAGACACACAGAAGGACGAAATAGTTTCCCTTACAGATGCTTTACAGGATGTACCATGGGCTATAATTGCTGTAAATGGTAAATAATCGAAAAATAAAATGAAAATGAAATAAACCATGATTTGAAATAAGATCTTTTAGAAGGAAAACGACATGTAGTGAATTTCACTCCACGGTTAGGTAGAGAATCTGGTGAAGAATTTGTTAACAATGCTCCTGAGGATCGATGGCTGCAAAATCACGAAACATCGGGAGAAATGTTATATCAAAGATCACCTCCGTTCGCGCCCAGGTTGGGAAGACACTCATCACCATTTTCCCCACGATTAGGAAGGGAAAATGACAGGAATCTCTTTTCATAAGTTTCTGCAAATAATGAAATGCTTAAATTACTTACACTTTGTGTTGGTAAAATAAAATAATACAAGTTCATTTCGAGTTTCAACTTTGAATTACCTTAACCTAAGAAACGAGAAATAATAAATACGCATAGTTACTTAAAAAAAACAATTTTATTTTAATAATATAATTTAAATCACAATGAAATTTCAATACAGGGACAATAATAGAAATAAGATCATAGTAAATATCTATGGTTATAATACAAAAATGATGCATTAAGAAGTATATTTGTAAAAATGTATAAACTGAGGTCAGATCATATCGCGAACACATTCAGTGTCAAGATCTTGAATGAGACACCGCATAAAGGCCATTTCTTTGCGAGCATTATCAAACATAGTACGCGGATCACTCGCCATACAACGTAAGCAGTTGGGCGCAAAGACCATAGCCAAATTGGAAGCATCCATTTTAGTATGCTGGATAACATCAGGTTTATTAAAAATTTGCAAAAATCGAATCAAATAGCATAAAACAAGTCTGTGCAAAGTTGGTAAACGAAGAACTAAATCACATGCACGTCGTGAGGTCATGGGTTCAGCAACACATTCAGGATAAAGAGAGTCGGGTATTAAAGGTTCATACAATTCGCGTAACCACAATTTTAGCAAATTGGCAGGGACATGAGCATCACTTGGTTCGCTAAGTTCCCATTTGTCCATTTGGGCTTTTAATCTATTTACTTCATCGACATCTGCAGATACTCGGAATATGCCTTCCGTACTTAACCCTTGTAATCGTAAGACTTGCTGAGATAGTTCTACTTGAGGCCAAGGAAGGCGGCGAGTGGGCCATCGACTGGCCTGAAGCTGCATCACTTCGCGTAAAGTATTACCAAAAAGACTAGCTTGAAAAATTTGTTTGCGGGCAGAATCTATATCATCCATTTGGGGCCTACGGGCAGACCTTTTTCCACCAGCGCCAATTCGCTCCAACCGCTGGCAAGCCACAGTTGCGTAATGATTCACCTATAAAAATACAAAATTATTTAATACAAAATTAACTGCAAGTAACAAAATATACCTGAACGTGTATTGGCCATCTACTAACGTCGGGAAAAACTCTTGAAAACCCCGGATCTCTATGTCGATTGAGGTACCCTAAGAGAGCTGGTTGGAATAAGGGACTGGGAGGAACAAAAGCTAATGCAATGGTGAGTAATTCCCATCCACGCAGAAGAGAGTCTCGCCTTGGGTTCTCAGTTGTCTGCCGACATAACTGAACGAATAGTTCATCTCTTAAAAGGGATTGCGTATGTGCTGTCCCCAGGATATCCATAAGTAATGAATTCATAGAAACTCCAGGTCTAGCTTTGCGGTCGCCCATATACATTTGTACTTGCCTAAACATATCTAAAGCTTGCCTTGCAACTGGTTTACTTGAGGCTAACAAAGGCCTCTGCAAACTCCTAGCTGACCAACTTAACAAATCACGAACACTTGCTTTCCTCCTAAATAACCCCCTGCCTCCTAGATTCAAATTATCAGCTGCAAACTTCTCCATATCTGCTTCACGTTCGGGTTGAAAAGGAGGTTCAGCGAGGGGTTTAAGCATGATGGGGGCTGGTGGATGATCCTTCTGTTCCCGCGTTTCAGTAACGGCGGTTGGTAAATTTAGGTACTCAACAGGTCTAAGGGGGAAACGGTGAGGTAAATAGCTACCTTCTGACTGATCCGAATCCTCATTATCAGGCTCATGACCAGTTAAAGATTCACTTCCGCTATCAGAGTGATCACTATCTGAATCGCGACTGTTATTTAAAAGAAAGTGTTCCAAAGGCAATAAATGCGAATCATGCCAGTTGGAGTATAGAGGCGCTTCTGCACCTCTCTGACTAAAACTGCTACTTCTACACAAATCACTTGATTTCCGCCGCAATTGTGGTGTACTCGCTGATAAACTTAGCACTTGACCACGACCTGTGGACTCCCCGGTTTGAGTGGCTTGATTAGTGGTGGCTGCGTGAGCACCCCCAGGACTACAGTCGGTATTGTGTTTTAAAGTTTGTAATTTTGCTAGGGGTATTATGTCACAATTTGTAGGTTTGTGCCAAACCGTCCGCTGTGAAGTGGCATTATAGTAGTAAAACCGAGCCGTGTTTTGATCGAATAATTCCCACCACTGGTTCGAATCGGTCCTTTTAACGGGAACACCTTCAGGAGGGTCCCATACACATTCCCCTGTTGCTAAATTTGCATACATATGCTCGCCAGTTTTTGGTTCTATTATTTCTACCCATTCTACCCTAAAATTAAAAGCACTGACATTTCAAACAATAATTAGTACACTTTCTAATAAATACCTATAAGTATTAGAAGCCATTTTCTAACAAAACACTACTACTATTATGATATGTCAAACGTCATTTTCTTATAGGTTAACAATCCCACGAAGTAGACTGGTAGGTCTTATACGCGTTTATTTTTCAAAAAACTGATACAATGATGACAAGCATAGAAATTCACGGCTTGTAAGTGTGCCAGTACCAGAACCAGAAAGAAAAAAGGCCACTGTCAGTATTATAAATTGCGGACGCCATTATTGTTTGTATATTGTAAAATGTATGCCTTGTGCTTGCTCGTGTGAATCGAACGGAGAAAAAATCGAAGATGAAGGATAGACGATAGGGGCATGAGCACTAGAGCTATAAGTTGACCCTGTAGGGTGTGGAAACCCTAAACTAGACAACCAGCTATACCAGACCTACCTACTATTTCACCATAGAAATTGTAAAGGTTTTTCAATTAAAACTTCGTTCCAAAAAAATATTTTATACTTGCAGCAGACACAATATTATGTATACATTTCCTATAAAATTAATATGACACCATAGTTTTTGTTTTCATCTATACAAAGTAAGATATGTACTCATGAGGCATGACACCTCGTCTTGGGTAAAAAGTGTGCTTAACTGAATAATTCAATAAATTAGTTATATTTGAGGTGTATATATCGGCAAATCTAAATAATCGTCTAGAAAAATACGTAGGATTGTGATATGTTCGGAAGACGCTTCCAAACTGGGGATTGAACACATACTTAATATCATTTCTTAATTTATCACGTTCGGCCATCCATTTTTGTAGAATTTTTTGTTCTTCTGGATCTTCACAATCTTGATGGTCTTCAATTAGTTGAGTCAACATTTGTAACCAGTTGGCATTTTTTTTAAACTCCACGTTATTTAACGTGGCAATTTCATGCTAAAATTTTTTATTATAAATAGTGTCTCAGATAAAAATAATTTAATACTGTTAACTCATTGATTATGGCTCCAGTCCTCCACCCATGCTCTAACGTTACATCAGCGAGGTCACTGTATGGGTGATCCCCAAAATACAAGACTTGATGACCACGCCAGCCAGTTAAGTCTTGTAACTGTTTTACAGTTCCCTGCAAATTATTCGTTAAGTGATTTCAGATTATCTCCATTAAATGCATGTTGATTCCATGATTTCCAGCTCTTAAATGAATAAAACCTGAAACAGACAAACATTTCATACCATCATGGAACCAACAGCCAGAGACATGGTGCCTTAAATTAATAGAAATGAATGATTACTTCATAATAAATAACTCCTTTTTCCAATTTAGTCACACGATCCCAAATGTGACTGCCGCTTTGTTCATCAAATACTCGAATCGGTCGTGAAATATCGGTGAAAAACCGTGGTTTTCTTGCTTGAACGATAAGAACATCAAAGTAGTCTTTCCAGTCACGTCCAACTAACATTTCCATACCTTTGTTTCTATAAAATAAATTATAGCAAATTGTCTTTCTTACAAACTACAGCTTACACGAAATTATAAGGACTATTAGTGACTAGAAATAAATTCTTATTTGCGCTTTTTAAACGATCAAAAAATGGCCTAAGTTTTTCATTTGATTCTATATATTCAGATACGTTTTCAGAGACTATTTTGTGCATAACAGGATGAGAGCTTTTTACGGAACTCTAAAAACATACAATGTAATTTATGGTTTCCACAAGTTACGTAACTTACTTTAACGTCCCTAAATAAAATTTCTGGGTGGTAATCAATGTGATTTCGCTCAAAATAGTCTGCCACATTGCAGATCAAACCCATTTCTGGTACAGAAAATAAGTCAGCTAATTGTACCATCTTAGAGTGACTGTCCTGTAATACCAACTATAAAAATAGATAGCAAATACATATAGTTTACTGAAGCATAGCTAAATACAAAACTCAGTGGCAAAATTAATGCCATAAGTGTCATGACATTATTGTTGCCAATGATGGGATTATAAGTACCGAAGAATTTTTTGTATTCCCTTCAACATAAGCTATGGGGATAATCCTGTTTTTGTAAATTTTCAAAACCTCTTCGACAGATAATGGCGTTAATCCTTTATAAACAGAACCGAATTGTATTTGTAAAAAAGAATCCAATTTAAGTAAAATTCCTTTTTCTATGTCATAATGTAGTCCTCTAACAGCAAAACCTGGTTTATATTCCAACTGTGCTATTTCTTCTGGATACTAAAACTTTTTTTTTAATTCCATATACTTAACTTAAAATCGAAAAACTTACTTTGTACTGTTCTATAAGCGTCTGTCTACCTAAATTATATAAAACATAGTCCATTGAAGGCTTGTAACAAGCAAGTGTATAATCATAATCAAACCCATAAACGTTAACTTCCTTTAAATCTAGCTCATTACACGCAAAAACGGCTTTGGGGTTGACGTCTTTCGGCAACTTTTTTGCTAAAAAAAAGTTAAGTCTCAGGTGTTACGTTTCAAGTCCGAGGTTATTACATTGACATTTTGCCTTCATTTTCTTATATGCGTCTTCTAGATGTTGAGTTGAATGAAATCTTGAATTTTTTTTTGAAACGACCCATTTTTGCTGCGTTAAATAATGGCCTGTTAAGCGCAAACTTGGATAAGAGTTAATAAGCTTGCATAATAACATTACGAATTTACGATTGACTTTTTTTTATTTTTAACAATCATCTAAGCGCTGCTATTGGCTAAAATCACTCTAACACACATGCGCATGCCCACACAAACACATGAAACACACGTGACTTGAAAAGTAGGCAACCCATATTTCAAAAGTCCTGCCAAGGTTAATGATCTATCGCACGCGTTACTATAGAAACACATCAACAACACAGAACCAGAAAGCAAGAAATTTGCTAAAATGTTTATATATCTCAGCAAAAAGGTAAGTTTTGATTACCCACATTACAAATTTTTGTTTTTAATAATGTTCATTAGATTGCTATCCCCAACAATACAAGAATCAATGCAATTGCTTGGAATAAAGAAGATGGTTACATTGCAGTTGGTGGTGATGATGGACTACTCAAAGTCTTGAAACTGGATGCAGGTGCTGGGTTATTGGCAAAGAACCGTCTTCTAAAGTTTCTTACAGGTGGTGAAACTGAGGGAGGGATTAAGTCTAGAGGGTTAGTTGCATCTAGCAATTTATCAATGAACCAAACGTTGGAAGGGCATACTGAAAGTATCCAAGTACTAGTATGGAACGAAACGCATAAAAAATTGACCACAAGTGATCAAAATGGTGTTATTATAGTATGGATGTTGTACAAAGTAAGATCTGATTGTTTCAATATTGTTTTTTTTTTCATTCACAAAATTTAGGGTGCCTGGTATGAAGAAATGATAAATAACCGAAAAAAATCAACGGTTGTTGGAATGGCGTGGAGTGCAGATGGTTTAAAAATTTGTATAATTTATGAAGATGGTGCGGTTATCGTTGGCTCTGTTGATGGCAATAGAATTTGGGGAAAAGAATTAAAAAACATTCATTTGTCAGGGGTACAGTGGTCCCCTGATGGCAAATTACTTTTGTTCAGTCTTAAAAACGGTCAGGTCCATCTGTACGACAACCAAGGAAATTTTATTGTAATAATTTTGACAAACATTAATTAGATGTTTCAGAATTATTTAGCGCAAGTGCTAAATAATTTCTGGAACATCCCGAACATATATCATGATTGAAACTTTTCAGATGCAAATTGAGATTTTTTGTAATGAAGTAACCCTAGAATTAATACCGGTGGTCGGACTCGACTGGTACAACGGCCAAAATGGATACATGCACGCACTTTGCCCAAATCTGGCGATTTGTTATGAAAATGGACGAACTCAAATTATGCGCAATGAGAGCGATACAAGTACTAGTCCACAATCCATATTTTTAACGAAACTTTTCGTCACTTTTTTAATTTAGATCCTGTCATTTTGGACACTAAGATGATCGCAGTTCACTGCAGTTGGAATCACAATGGATCACTACTTGCTATAGCTGGGCGACAATATAGCGACGATAAAGAAATGAATCTAGTTCAGTTTTATAATCCTTTTGGCGAGGTATTTGGGTTTAAGTAGAGGGCGCGAATTAAGGGTGTTTTTCCAGCATTTGCGAACCTTGAAAGTCCCAGGAACGTCAATCTCTTGTTGCGTATGGGAAGGAGGATCATTGAGGGTGGCGTTAGCAGTCGATTCCTTTGTTTATTTTGCAAACATACGACCAGATTACAAATGGTGCTACTTCAAGAAAACTGTCGTTTTTACTTGCTGCAGGCCGCAAAAACCGGGGATTTGCGTCTCTTTTTGGGACATTAGTAATAATCAAGTGAAAATCGCCGAAAAAATATCAACGATTTATTAATTATTTCCATTATAGTGTCACACTGTTTATGTCCCAATACTTATAGCTTTGTCAGGATATGGAGATCACTGTGTTTTAGTCACTAGATCTGAACTTGATGAATCTCCAGGACAGTATGGTTTAATATTATGTAATACGTTAGGAACCGCAGTTGACGGTATTAATTATTTTCGATTAGTGTATCTTAGTTAATTGTTTATCAACTGTAGGTAAATATATCGACATTGAACCAATCGCCGTGACAATGAACTCGACACATGTCATTGCAACGTCCAAAAATAACTTCATCATTTGGCAATACAAAACTCCAAAATCATCATCAGTAGTTACAGGTCTGCAACAACGCACTGAAGAATTTTTCTTAATGATATTTTTATAGGGGCTAGAAACAAATGTAGAATGTTTCATGTCGATGATAATCCAACAGGGGCCGTTGAAGTTATCCAAGAATTAGACAGTTTAGATAAAATTGTTGTAAGCACACACAATAGTTCCGATCCGGCTTGTTGTATCTCCTGCACTGATAAATGTTTAATAATTGGACGCGAGTCTGGATTATTACAATACTATGCTTTACCTCACGTTGTACTTACCAATAAATATAAAATATCATCGCGGCCTCACAAAATCGCAATTAATTGTAACTCAACGTGAGTTTTATAAATGTAGTTACAATTAGGATTTTTTCTTAATTTTTAGGCGTTTGTCTGTAATTGACGTAGCCGGAGTGATGACTGTTCTTGATACTTCTGATGCTATTGGACGGCCTTCTACTACCACCGATAACAAACTAGAGCGTAAAGACGTCTGGGCGATGTGTTGGGCCTCAGACAACCCCCAACTACTTTCAATTATGGAAAAAACAAGGATGTATATATTTAAGGGGATTTATCCCGAGGAACCGGTTTCTTGCTCTGGCTATATTTGCAGTTTCAATGTAACTGAGCGGTTTTCACAAATATGATTATATTATACCGTTGTTGCAGGAATTAGAAATCCAGGCGGTACTCCTTGACGAAATTATGGAGTCTCCCGAACGACCAAACAGTAAAGATCATTTGATCAAGTTGGAAGTGAAAAGTTTGAGAGATACAAGACAACTACTTGAAAAAGTCGGTATTAACGAAGCTTCACTTTTTATAGAAGAAAATCCACACCCAAGACTATGGCGTTTGTTGGCTGAAGGAGCTTTGCGGGAAATGAATTTGTCAATGGCTGAATCGGCTTTTGTTCGATCGCGGGATTACGCCAGAGTTTTATTTGTAAAGAAATTAAAAGATATTAATTCCAATGCGATAAGAAAAGCCCGCATTGCGACCTACTTTAAAAATTTCGATGAAGCCGAAAAAGTCTACATGGAAGCCGATAGAAGGTTTTTTGTTAAGACATTTTGATTTCATAAACAGGGAATTTTTCTAGTGATTTGGTTCTCAACCTACGGCAAACTTTAGGCGATTGGTTCAGAGTGATACAAATTCTGAAAAACGGAACGTCAGCACCTGATTATTTACTCAAAACTGCGTACAACTCCGCGGCTGAATATTTCGTACATTTTAATAATTGGTTAGTATCCAAAAAATTGTGCACTGACTTATGTAAAACAATCCAGGATCACATCAGTTGAATACTACGAACTCGCCGGAAATATGGCTGAAATGATCGAATGTTATTACCACTTAGAAGATTACAAAAAACTGGAGTCTTTTGTACAAATTTTGCCTGAAGGTGACCCACTTTTGAAAAAAATTGGAGACATATTTGCTACCAATGCTGTTATTTCCGAGGCCGTGGAAGCGTATTGCAAAGTATTATTTCTTCCTATATTTTTATAGACTAACGCCATTTTTTAGTTTGGTAACGTAAATACGGCAATTGAGTTATGTATTACACACAACAGATGGAACACGGCTATTGAGTTGGCGAAAAAATATAACATGACTAAAATTTCTGACCTTTTTGTCAAATACACCACACATTTAGAAGATCAAGGGTCACTTTTTGCCGCAATTGATGTAAATATTCAAGCAAAATTTTATTTACATGCAGCTGAACACGCTTATAAGGTTTTTATTTTAATTTAAAAAAATAATATAATTTAAAGTATTTATTTAAGTTAGCAGATTTGGAAAGTAAAAAGCTTAATAAAAATCTCCTAAAAGTGAAAAAACATTACGTCTACGCGGCGAGATTACTACAAATGCATAAGAAAACGCCAAATCCTGGCACGTTTTATTTGTTTTTGTTGTCTTTGTAATAATAAATGATTTGTAGCTGAATGGGCTTCAGATCCTACAGTTTATGAAAACGCATGGAAAGGTGCAGAGGCTTATCATTATTACATACTTGCCCAGGAGCAGCTGTACAGTGGTAAACTACATGATGCCCTATGTACATCCTACAAACTTCAAGATTACACCAGTTATCTAAATGCACTTGATATTTATTCATTGTTGGCGTTAACGGCTTGTTTGGACCGATCGTTTGGAATTTGTTCCAGAGCACTTATAAAACTTACAAATTTGCCGGAAGTAAGTTAATTTAGTGTCAAAAAACTGGTAAACATTAACCTTTACACCTATAGATTAGTGAAACCGCTAGGAATCAATACAAAAAATTGGCGTGGGACATATTTATGAAAAATGAACCGAAAGATTTAAAACAAATTAAACTCAAATGTTCCAATTGTGGAAATTTGACGTCTGATTGGTACAGTGATAGAATATTAACAGTTAAGAAAAAAGTTGATTGTTTAAATTGTAGGAGAACTAGGTGTCCCAAATGCAAGATCCATTTCCCTACGTGTATTGCCTCTGGCAGATCTATAATTGAAGAATTAAGCAACACATGGCTTTGTTCACATTGCCATCACCCAGCTTTTGAATCACAAATGACTTTTCACAATGTTTGCTTACTTTGTCACGCAAATAAATAAAACTCAAAAATATAAACACACGTTCAATTAATTTAATCCCTCTTAATATGACAAAAATAAAAACATTTATTAGAGTAACAATCTGTATAATTTTTCAAAAGTTCTACTAATAACAACATAAAGTCCCCGCAAAATTAATATTATTCATGATAAATGTGACTAATAAATGCATTAAATAGAATAAAATGGGGAAAAAATTACAACCCGATTCTCGACTTGCGTGCCCTCATAAAAATGCTGTCGATTTTACTGAATACCTCGGACGCAGCTTTAGAAGCATCAATACGGTGGTGGATTCCCCGAATTTGGTAATAATCGACAAGAGGCCTGGTTTGTGTATGATACGCTTGAAGACGCTTTTTCAAAGCTTCTGCAGTGTCATCAGAGCGTCTCACAAGGGGCTCACCAGTAACGTCGTCGGTCATGGGTTTTTTAGGGGGATGAAATTCCTCGTGATATGAACGGCCACTTTTTGGATGGATTAATCTACCAGTAATACGGCGCACCAGTAAACTGTCATCTATACCAAATTCTATCACAGCGTCTAGACTTGTGTCCCTTTTCTCCAATAAATCATCAAGCTACACATTGCAATGTTCGATTAAACAGAATAAAATTGTAAGGACTTACCTTCTCAGCCTGCACGACGGTTCTAGGAAATCCATCCAACAAAAATCCGTTTTTGCATTCAGGTTTGTCAAGGTTGCTATCAATCATGTTAACAACAAGATCGTCGCTTACGAGTTTTCCTTCGTCCATGACTTTTTTCAGTTTGGCTCCTAGAACTGAGCCAGATTGGATTTCAGCGCGTAGCATGTCTCCAGTTGAAAGGTGACACACACAATACTTTTCTTTCAGTTTGGGGGCCTGAGAATTTTCTTTTAATTTTCCATTTTTAAACGTGTACATAATACTTACTTGAGTTCCTTTACCCGAACCTGGGGGGCCCAATAGAATAGCGTTGATGCCAATTGGGGCATCTTCTCGAGATATTTTTGGCACAGCAACCGAAGGCATTTTCTACAACGAATGTCTGAAATTAAAGAAAGTCCCTATAGTAATTGATACTCGAGCGATAATCATTTAAAGTGACCCCATTCACCTTTGATATCTAGAAAAATTATACGATTGTGACACACATTGAGAAATGTCAAGTTTAAATGTAGCCAACATAACAAACATAAACCAAGCCGACTGTGACTGGGATTTTTTTTTCACCTTTACCTTTACTTTTTCTATTAGAAGATGAAAAATTAAACAATTGGGTATTAAGAAAAGTAATAATATATTTAAATTATCACGAAAACACTTAAAACAAAACTATCATACAAACATTAATACAACATTAGGAGGTTTTTATGGAAACAAAAGAACAATATAAAAACATTATTAAGTAGTAAGTCTTTTGGTTTATTAAAGTTCGTCTTTGCTGTCCAAGTCAACATCAGACAGATCAATATCTTCTTCTGGAGGAAGTTCACCATCTTTGCCATCCCATGGTTCAATGGAAACAATTTTTGGAAGTTGGTCACCTTTTACTGGAGACGTATTTCCACGTCCATAGGACAGATCCCTACACATTTCAAATGTATTAAAAACATTACAACCAAAAAACCCACCTTAAGAATTCATTAATTCCATCTCGTGAAAATGAACCCCTAAGAATTGAATATTTCATTTTCCTTGGATTAATAACAGCCATTGCTGGATATCCAAATCCTCCAATATCCAAAGCATTTTCAAGTTCCAACTGAGCGCCAGCTTCAGACCAAACCCATCTAAAAAATCAACAAATAACACCTATTCCTAGTTACTATTTAAAATAAAGACATACCCCCACATCTTCTTCTTATATTTTTCTCCCAATTCTTTCAAAATGTTAATATAATTATTCCTACAATCGGACTGGCAATCTAAAATATGTGGAAGAAGGGCCACAACGCACAAAGCTTTTTGGTCACAAGCCTCTTTAAACATATTTTGGTCAATAATTTGTAAAACATCAGGAGCTGGCACATTCTCTGCCAACTTTTCCAAGGCCCAGGCAACAATATCACTTGCCGTTCTGCCACCATCATAATCAGAAACAGAATCGGAAGTTTTCTTTCCAGGTGCGAAGAATTTTATAGTTGGGTAGCCCTGAACTCCGTATTTGGAAGCTTGAACTTGGTGAACGGTTGCATCAAGAGCCCCAAGTTTAACTTTTCCTTTTAATTCTGTTGCTGCTTTAGCCCAATGAGGCGCAAGGTTTTTACAATGTCCACACCAAGGGGCGAAAAATTCAACAAGCCACATGTCTTCAGATTGTAAAACTTGTTTATCAAAATTACTATCAGTTAGTTCAATCACGTCTTTGGTATCATGACTCTGAAACATAAATTTAAGTAATAAAAAAAATACATAATTAGACCTTTACTTGTCCTGAGCCTGAGGACCCTCCTCCAAGACTGGCCTTAACTTTGGATTTAACAGCTTGCAAGGCTGCCTCTACTAACCCTTGTGCCGTCCTTGCACCGTTGTAATCCTCTGGTTTGTTTTTGTTACTCCCAAAAATTTTGATTGTCGGAAAACCTCTAACACCATAACGCCCCCCAAGTTCCTTATGTTCATCTGCATTTACTGCTCCCACTTTAACTACGCCCTAAAAAAGCAATTATTATATGAACCCCAATGGCTGGCAAGAAATACCTTAAGAGCGGCTGCAGCTTTCGTATATTCAGGAACTAAGGCTTGACAATGTCCACACCAAGGTGCAAAAAATTCAACAATCCAAATTTCATCTCCTTTAAGTACTAATTTATCAAAATTTGATGGGGTTAAGTCAATCACATTTGAGCTTGAGGGGTAGAGAGCCAACGAACTTGCTAACACAAGGGTTAGCACTGGAAAAACTTTTACACATTCACATAACCTATAAATAAAAAAATGTTCATTACTCACCAAGCAGCTTCTTCATTATTTTAGATGAGTGTTGTGAAATATGAAACTTAATTCTCAGTGAAAATAACTCAAATATGTATCAAAGCCGGTAACTTCCCCAACAGACACCAGCATCACTTCGTGGTTGTTTCTGATTGGTTGGTTTAAATTTGAAACAAAAGCCGATGACGACCTCTACTATACTTTTTTCAAATTTTACCGCCAAACTCGATTTTTTTCATTTAATACACATTTTTTTGATTATTTATGTTTACATTTAATGTTTTTATTCCAAAAGTTATTAAAGTAAAAAACGTTGCAAAAGGTAAATGTAAGTAGTTTAATTTTTGTTTTGTTAATTTGATTTAATGCTTATTTGGGTTTATTTATTTATTTATTTTTTTTTGATAGAGTACTTTTATAAGATAGTACGTACACCTCACATACAAATAATTCAATAAGCTACACCCTAAAATTTAATTTGAAATAGGTTCTACTTCAATAAACACATTGATGTTCGCTGTATATATACTAGTTGAATTCGAGCACCTGTTTTTCCGAGTTTGAAAAATCTATTTAAACTTTCATCTATGATAACTCAGCTACAATGAAATGATAAACTCGATAAAAACTTGCATCCTTGTTTATTTGTTGTAAGAAGTAATCAGTGAAATTTAAGTATTTATAACTAAAAGGTCGTGATCTCCGTTATTCATGCACTCAATTTTCCCGTAAAACTTATCCTTCAATTGAACTAGAAAAATGATGCGTTATGAGTAGTTTTATTTGTACCGAGTGTCTTTAGTACTTTACTTGATCATTGGTTTAATTATGCAATTCAGCCAGTTAACTTTATTGATGGACCAGCTTTGTGAACGGTGGAAGTGTTGATAGTGATTAAATAAAAACCGTTGAATTATAACTAATAATTAATTTGGTGATGGTATGTTTATTGTTATCATAAAATCTTATCTTAATCTCGTACTATCTTAATTTGTTCTCGTTTTGTATAGTTTTCTTCCTTAATTTTGTGAGACAGTGTACGGCTAAAATGTTACGACTTTTCGTACTAAATATAGTTTATCTTCCAAGCTTGTTTGTTCTTTAATAAATTAATTGGTTAATTGATCACGTTGCAGATGTTCAGTTAACTATTATTTCTCAAGTAAGTTAAAGAATTAAGCAAAAAGCCCTCAGCAAACCTTTAGAATATATTTACCTATACATAAATGATTTTATAATGCGTTTTGAATGTAACTTTAAACAGTAAATTTTATGCCATGTAAAGGCATTCCAGAATGTAGAGAAACGTGATGAGGTGAACACAGACTTTGCTGATAATGGATTCTTGATAAGTGCAGTTATCCATATTTAATTGTTTTCAGTTCTGAATGTGGTACAACAAGATGAATATTTGTGTTTGGGTAATAACATTCTGTGTTTCCTTTACATTTACACAAACACAGATTTGTAAAAAAGACTATAGATGTAAAATAAGCCGAATTAGCGGAATGAAGGCGGTCGACTGCCGCAATAAAGACATGGGGACAATTTCTCAGTGTTTACCGAATGATGTTGAGGTAAATTATTGTTGTTATCAAAAAATATGAATGTAAAATTTGCTTCCAGATAATCGACCTATCTCGGAACAGAATTCGCAAAGTAACAAAAGAGGACTTAAGAAAATATTCCAATTTGAAAATGTTGTACTTAGACGACAATATGATAATGACTATTGATGAAGAAAGCTTCGAAGGAAAAGATTACTTGCAAACTATAGATCTGACACTTAATGGGTTGACGAAAATTCCTTCCGTATTATTTCACCTCCCCTCTCTACAAGTTCTATATCTGAGGCAAAATTTAAATATTAACGTTGTCGACGCTATTGAAAAAGCCAAACCTATCACCAGCCCTTTGCTTCGGTTAGACATTAGTTATATAATGACTGAAGAACCGGACGAGTTACCCGATTTAGGATTAATCCCCACTTTGGAACAATATAATATATCAGGAAACAAACTCTTGTCACTGAAACCCAACCATTTTGCAGGTCTTTGCAATTTAAAAATTTTAGACACTGCAAATATGTCCATCCAATATGAAGAACCGTGCGATTGTTGGACTATTAATCGCTGGTTGAAAAATCGAGAAGTCGTTTTTAAACATTTTGAATGTAGTGTGAAGGCAATAGGTGAGTTTTTATTTTACCAACTATTTTGATTTTACCAACTATTTTTTCAGAATGTCTTGAAGAGGTCTCCTCTGACGATTTGGAAATTTATACCCGATGCCGACAAATATACGAAGAAAATATAAAAAAATCCAAAATGAAAACAATTTTATGGATTGTCATTCCGCTATTTGTGGTAATTTTTGCAATTATTGTCTTTTTCATAGTGAGGAGGAGGCAAAAGCAAAGACAAAAACACAGGGACAAAAACAATAGGGGGCAGGAAATGAAGCTTTGTAATAACGTTTCAAAAACATGAGTGATTTTTTGATGATTGAATGTTTAAATAAAATAAGTATGAGTTGTATTTGATTAAAATAGTTACCACATACGCATAAATCTTCGCTTGAGCAAATTTCAGGTAGAACTCAAACTGTAGATATGACTAATTTTGCTGTGATATGGTAGCTAATAAAATACATTTGCGCTCTGTAAAATAGTTCGCGCGTTGTGTATATATTTATTAATAAAATTGTTTATGTATATGTTCATACAGTTTTGATTTCTTTGGAGAAAAGCTTGCACAAAAAATTACATCTAAGTTGCAGTAGTAAATCCCATTTTATTTAAAACAAGGACACTAATGTTGTTATTTAAGGTTTTATCGAGTATGTTGGTTTATTATTTTTTTTTTAATTAGGACTCTAGTTAGGCAACCAAAAATACAAAAAGTTGTGCGCAGCAGCACAGCAATAACCATGCCAGCAGTTCGCTGTTCACTTTTGTGGTTGGTTTCTTCTCTTTTTCCGTGCTCGAGGAAGTACAACTTCTAAATGGAACTTTCTTTGTGGTGTTCCCTTCATAAAAAGTAAATACGTGTTTATAGCACAGTTTACTATTAAAATACACGTGAGTCGTTTTCCAAATGTTTACTTAGAGGAAATGGTGCAATTCACTATAAAAATTACATAACCTTCAATTTTCGTTTTTTCTGGGAAAAGTTTGTTGTAGAGTGTCATAATGCTTTATATTTACAGTGAAAGTTCAAGATGATGAAATTCTCATCATTGAAACATCCGACTCAAGCACGTTACATTTAAAATCGTCAATGATGAAGAACCCTTCGACGTCGCCTAAAACGACATTATCACTCCTTAATCACATTAAATATGAACACCTCATAGCGGGAATCTCAGGAGGGGCCATTTCGACACTCATTTTACATCCTTTAGACTTAATGAAAATACGATTTGCAGGTATTTAAAATGAATCATTAATTTAGTACAGAATCAAACAGCTCTGTTTTTTTATCAGTTAGTGATGGCAGAACGACAATTCCTCAATACAGTAGTTTGACGAGTGCATTTTACACTATTGTTAAGCAGGAAGGAGTTAAGGGTCTATATAGGGGTGTAGCTCCAAACGTTTGGGGTTCAGGAAGTGCTTGGGGTTGCTATTTCTTATTGTAAGTTTTTTCTTTTGTTTTAAATCAAAGCTAATTTTTATTTCAGTTACAATTCTATAAAAAATTGGATTCAAGCTGGCGATAGTCAGTATCCTTTAGGACCAACGCTGCATATGTTGGCAGCAGCTGAGGCTGGTGTGCTGACTTTACTTGTTACAAATCCAATTTGGGTGGTAAAAACTAGGCTGTGCTTGCAGTATGGACCAGAAGCAACTCTTTCTACTAGAGAATGTTATAAAGGAATGACAGATGCATTAGTTAAAATTTATAAAACAGAAGGTGTACGGGGTCTATATCGGGTCAGTGAAACAAGAAAAACAACGCAGTTCCAATGAACTGTAATTAGGGATAGGGATTTCCTTATAAAATATTTGTAGGGTTTCATTCCGGGGATGTTTGGTGTTACTCATGGGGCTCTACAGTTTATGACTTACGAAGAAATGAAGACGTTTTATAATCGCTCTAGGGGAATTCCTTTTGACAATAAGCTTGTAAGGTTTCAGTTAAATTTAGCACTAATCGTTCTTAATCACTATTTTAATAGACAACCGGAGAATATTTGACATTTGCGGCAGTTTCTAAATTAATTGCGGCTGCTGCTACTTATCCATATCAAGTGATACGAGCACGTCTACAAGATCAGCACCATCGTTATGAAGGGACATGGGATTGTATTAAGAAGACTTGGAAATATGAGCGGATGCGAGGCTTTTACAAAGGATTAGCGCCGTACTTACTTCATGTTACTCCAAATATATGTCTAGTCATGCTTATCTATGAAAAATTTACTAACAATTAGAGAAAAGTTCAAGACTTAATTTTTCAAATAATGACAAACTACTAATAATATTTAAAAAAACCTAGTAATCTAACTATTCAAATATGTAGTTGTATGACATTAAAGAAGATGATGTTTCAAATTTTGCATTTTTTAGTTTTTTCTTAAACTTGCATTCGTTTTTATTAAAAAATATTGATTATGTCATAGATTCTAAGTATTAATAGGTTTAATAAAACTATACTTTGTTTTGTTCTTTAGTCAATTTGTTACATATCAGAAATTTTAATAGTGATGCATAAATGAGTGAGACTTTAATTTGTATGAAAATAAATAAATATGAAGAAGCAGGGTTCATCAAATTATTTTTCTATTTTAATGCTAAGAGATTGAGGTATTGTCATTGTCATTGAAAGAATAAATGTGATATATAACGTGGACCTTTTATTTAACTCCTTCACCTTTTACTACAGATAACCAGTTATTGACTTATCAACAAGTTGAGTTTTAACATTACTCCACAATGTATAAAGTTCATTCGTCTCCTTTACTTTTATTATAACTAAGATAAAAATGATAACTATGTCTCCGTTGATGAACTTTGTAATGCAGACCAGTACTTGATAAGAAATATGAAACAAAAAAATAATTGGAATAGCTGCGTTTTTTTTATTTACTTGGCGATGTTTAACCGTTTCGTTCTAAATTTAACTAAGCTACATGTCCCCAGATGTAGAGTTTTTAGATTACTGGAAGTTTTCTATCAATTTAATGATGCTAAATTTCTTTCTACTTATTTCAATTTTATTATTACCTAAAAATAACAAATATGCGCTTATATAGAAGCGTGTAGTAGTAAATGCGTCTTAGAGTTTGGGTGTATAGATCTTTTAATGGTAATAGATGCTAAAAATACAGTAAGTAAATGTTTCTGAACGGTACCGAAGGTGCGACTGCTAAACCAGTGTTTCATGTAGATTTAAATAAAAAAAAATACAATTCAATTCAGATTAGGATGATAAAAAATTAATGTTTAATCATATCTTCCCAATTCTTGAAAGAAGTAATCTGGAATATGGGAAATTTGTGTTTTGTAAACGCGGAGACTGTGCAGTATGGAGGATGCGCGTGCTATGACGATTTTCAGTTTTCTCATTACTAATGCTAGTATGAGCATCAGCGGTGATCGGTACGGAAACTCAGTGCCACATACCGTCCGTTTTTCGGGTTAATCCAATAATACCTCCAATTCTATTGATTTATTAACTCTTTGTTAAGATGATGCCGGAGATACCGAAAATTTTTTACTCTTGCGTTATTGCCGCCCCTTCACAACACTCTCATGAATACTTAAATGGTGAATATAGTAGTTTCCTCAACCGGCAATTTCATCCCCCTATTTACCTTGCTGATCCACCTGATTAGAGTTTGTAAGCTTTGAGCCTCGAGTTAACTTCCTTCATCTTACATTTTTTAATATTTGAAAAACTTTCTCATTACTTTCCTACAATCTTAGTTCACATTTCTAACAATTTAACAGGCAATGTTTGTATGAGTTTTTGATCAAAAAACGAAAATTTACGTTATGACAAATATCCCTCAAAATCATCTAGTTAGGGATTGCCAACAAACGAGTTTTATTAATTTTTAACGCTCTATGAATAGAGAAGCACACACCTAATATGCGTTACGAGTGTTAGGAAGATATACTATGTAAATCGAATCGTGGTTGAGCATATCACTAATCACCATCTCTAAAATGATAATTTGATTAGCTCCTATTTAAATAAACAACACCAAAACAAAAAAGTAAATTCTTAATATATTCTAAAACATAATTTTGATAAGCTGATAAACGGATTTTAAATTTTCGTCCTTCAACTATTTAATTCTTTAATCAAAAATAATTACAGTTGTTTTGTAAAAAGAACTAGGTTTATGAAGTGAAGGGGTTAAAAAAGAAGAGAGGGAGCTTTTGGCAATAAGCCAACAATCTTTCGACATTTTGACGACGTTGCTAGTTTTCTGTATATATATTTTGTCTGTGTCAAAAGTCAGAACAACGCACCTAAATAAATTCATTTTATTAGCATAAATATTAGCTTGAAATCGTAAATCAACAACTTGAAAAAAAATTAATAAAAGTAGATGGGCTGCAAATATGGTGGAGGCGCCGGGTGGAAAACTTTACCCTCATGGTGCCTCACTTAAGACTTTTATAATAAACACAAAACAACATATAGTGTTTGTATGTGTGTTATTTTATCTAGAAATCAATTTAGACGTGCTAAAACCACAAATGTTTTTAAGTTGCAAATAACCTTCTGTGTACTTTGCAGATTCTTTGAAAGGAGAATAACGTGTTGTAAGCAAAATGACATCTGGGACTTCTTCGCCTACACCAACGGATTCGCCGTCCTTATCACAACGACCTTTACTCACAGCAATAACTCCAATACCAAAGAAAACTGTTGAGTTTGAAGCCGTGCCAACGAAACGGTCCGATGCTTCAACTAAAGATCCGGAAAGGTAAGTTATTTTTCTGTATGAATGAGTTTCGTACACCTGTCGATGTTTTGATTTTAAATGGCGTTTGATTGGCGTCGCGACGCGGCGCATGCTTAAAGGTATTCGGATGTAATCGTCTCAGTTTCGTTGCTTTGCACGCGCCTCAGTGTGAGCATAAATGCAGATTCCCATCACCTGGTGAAAAGAAACATACGGCGACGGCAACGGTAATGGTGAAAGTGGCAAAGTGTTTGAAATGGTCACACTCGTGAGTGATCGATTTTGTGTATCGTGCGCTTAACTATAACGCTAAGGTCCAGCAGACTAATAATTGATGTTGATGCTGAGGCACATCTTTACTGATGCTGATTGGAGTAATCAAAAGCGGATTCAAGTGCGGTGCACATGGCAGGAAACGTGACTTCGACCACAGTAGTTTTCACATCCGTCGATGTACTAATGTTTACATGCTACTGCCTGGAACACGACTGAATCTGGTACACCTCTTCTTTTTGGTAAATTTAAGTGCGCTTGTCTTTTTTTAAATTATATTAATTGAATGAGCATTAAAAAAATTGTAATTGAAACTAAGACAAGATTTAAAAAATATAAAGGGATAAAGATTAATAAGATCACGATTGTTAAAAATATGTACTGAAGCGGAAATTGGTAAATTTGAACAGCACAATACAATGAAATGGGGTCCGCGCTATTCAGTGTTTAGTTTAAAGTGTTTAAAAATAACAAAACTTCCCACGTAAATTAACTGAGTAATTTATGTGGTTATTGTGCATAATATAATCCTGTTTAATTACATATTTAAATATTTTGACAAAGAAAATTGATCGATATCTAATATTTGAAAAGTTATTTAACTCATACGTAGATAAACTGCAAAAGGTATATAAAGTTACATTTCTATAAAAATAGAATAAAGAAAATAATTAAATGGTTGATTGTTTCTAAACATCGTGATGGTAGTTCGTTATTGATTTTTAAATAAACAAATTCCTGAATTAAGACCCATTGTGTAGCAAAGAATAACAAACATCATAAAATAATCTAAGCTCTTCATCGTAATAAAAAAAACCGGATACTTTTAGTTAATTAAATTTAGATTATAAAACGAATATCGCATCATCTAATCTGGAGTTTTTAGGTAGGCCAACAGGAAATCTCTGAGCGTCAGGCTTGACTACCACACCCTGCACTGCATCTATCAGTAATTCGGCAACAGAGCATTTTCCTATTGATTTTAATAAACGTAAATGTTTTTGTAAAATGCGTAGGCGTTATGTACAGAGCGAACTCTATTTAGAGTTTGTAGAAAACATAGATTTACCGACTTATGTTCAATATCTTAATTTGCTGCAATTCTGCATCTTGCTACTCCAAGAAATCATCCGTCCCACTAATATTTTTTATCAGGTTTAGTGTTAACAAATTAATGGCATTTTTAAACATATTGTAAGCTTTTTACCAGAACAGATTTTTCGCAAATGCCAAGTCAATTATTGTTGCAGATACATAATTATGTGTTACGTGTGGCACTTTGACCCTTTACCGAGATTTTTTAGATCAATACTTTTATAAAAAAAAAAAAACGAGTTTAAATAAAATGTATGACCCACATTGGCCCTTATAACAATAAAAAATGTAAAAACTATTTTCTTATAAATATGAAAAAAAAAAACTAAATAAAGTAGAAAAGTTTCTCGTATTGATTGAAAAACATTTTATTCTAAAAACAAGGGATTCAACAATTGTTATTTGTTGAAATTTGTTGTAGTTTGACGTTACGGCAAAAACGCGGCCGTCTTACACAACCCCGGATGAGTCTTCTTGGTAGACCGCTCAATTATAGAGCTTCACGCCGAGATGCTCGCTATCGTCGAATTCAAAGTCGAGTTTATAACTTCCTAGAAAGACCTCGGGGGGTCGCTATTTTCTACCACATGATAGTGTAAGTAACGGAAACTCTGCTAATTGAATTTATCCAGTCCCGGAAACAATTTTGTACCAACTTATTCAATTTACGAAAGAAAAATGGGATAAAAGGAAAAAATGTTAGTAGTTAATTTGAAAAATCTTTTCAGTTTCTTGATGGTTTTTACATGTTTAACATTGAGTGTATTTTCAACGATTGAAACTTATGAAGATATGACTGTTCAAGTTTTAACTTACATGGAATCGTTCGTCGTTATTTGGTTTGCTATCGAATTCAGCCTAAGGTAATACATAATTCTGTTTTAAATTTCTGAGATATGATGTTTGATCGATTTTTCAAACAAATATTTGATTTTGTTTACATATCAGGCTCTGGTCTTCGGGATGTCGCTCCCGCTACCAGGGATATATTGGCCGCCTTAAATTTCTTAGACGTCCGTTCTGTATTATTGGTAAGTTATTTCCAGTGTAAAAAAACTATCTTTTTTAATTTAATTTTTCAACAATTAACTCTAGATGTTATAACAATTGTGGCTTCCATTGTTGTATTGGTCATGAGATCTCGCGGTCAAGTTTTAGCGACCAGTGCTCTTCGTGGTTTACGATTTTTCCAAATTTTGCGGATGGTACGAATGGACCGTCGCGGTGGTACTTGGAAATTATTGGGCTCAGTCGTGTACGCACATAGACAAGTAATAAGTAGTTTTTGTTCAAATCTGAAGACAACTACATTTTTCTCTTGCAGGAACTTATCACTACGTTATACATAGGATTTTTGGGTTTAATTTTCGCCTCATTTTTGGTGTTCCTTGCAGAAAAAGACGTAAATAAAAATTTCTCAAACTTTGCGCAAGCTTTGTGGTGGGGTGTCGTAAGTTTTTTATTTGTAAAAATAATCATCATCTACACTTTTTAATTTAGATTACATTGTGCACTGTTGGTTATGGGGATATGGTTCCAGAAACGTGGCAAGGCAAAATAATTGCTTCTTTCTGTGCTTTACTTGGTATATCGTTTTTTGCGCTGCCGGCTGTAAGTTCTACTTGCAATTACAAAGTACTACATACAATTTGGGTGTACATATTTTAGGGTATTTTGGGATCCGGTTTTGCTTTAAAAGTTCAGCAACAACAGAGGCAAAAGCATATGATTAGGAGACGACAACCAGCAGCAATGCTAATTCAGTCACTTTGGCGATGTTACGCAGCCGATGAGCACTCCCTTTCAATAGCTACGTGGAAAATTCATCAAGTTCCTTTACCCAGTCCGCCTTCGTAAGTGATACATTTTTACTAGATTTGTACATATTTTCGTTAAATAGAAAAGCTCTTACGGTATACCTAGAACTAACACAATAATAAAAATAAATTACTTTTGAAATAAACTACTAGAAAAACAAGAATTAACTAGAATTAGAATTAACTATCCTGTGCTTTATTATCTATACTGTCTATTTGTTCCTATTTCTCACTCTGTTTTCAACTTGCACGTTTCCCAGAATTAAATTACAAGACACTGATAAGGTGACAGAGAAGATTACATCTATTTCTTCTGTTGTGTAAGTGTGCTGTACATACCTACGTACCAAATATTAAAGCATGATTCTGCATGAAACGTCCATTATTTCTGATTACATTTTCTTGCTGGTTAATTTATTGCAAAAACTTTAAACTGGTGTTGCGAACATTTACAATAAGTTAACAAGCATTTTTTCCAATTTTGCAGGTAAGTTCTCTTCACTCTCGTCTCATAATACATCAGAAAATTTTCGCTTTTCATTAACACGTTTTTCCTAATTTTAACTAAATATTTCGTTGGTTATTTTAGACGAGTGTCGAGCAGTTTTAAGCACAATGCATCATTTGTGAGTCGATTACCGACAATTCGTCGCCACAAAAGCACTTCACTTCACTCTCCGTCGATGCAAAAAGGACCACCAAGAAGTGGTAGAAGTTTCGTGGATTTAAACGCATCAGCAGAAAATTTAGGTAGATTACGACAGTAGTTTTTGCATATTTGGCCGTAAAATACAAAATAGTTGATGTTAACAGGAGTCAGTAACAACGGATCGCGAAATTTAAGCCATAGTGAAGATTCAGTTGCAGAGACGATGCTTTCGAAAAAAAATTCCGACGGTAAATATTTTTTTATAGGCTTTCGGACAATTTTTTGGGTAATTATTTATTTTTTTTTCTAGATGAAGACGACGAACCGAGATATATACAGTTAACGAATCAACACAAAGGTGCAATCCGGGCTATTCGTAAGGTAGGCAGCTTTTACCTATATTGCACTTTTATATGATCGTTTTATCACTCATTTCCATAGCGAACCAGCAATATTGATTCGATGTTTCATTATTATTTAGATGAAGTATTTTGTAGCAAGGCGAAAATTTAGAGAAGCTTTGAAACCATACGATGTCAAAGATGTGATAGAACAGTACTCAGCCGGCCATGTTGATTTACTTGGCAGAGTGAAAAACGTTCAAGCTAGGTACACTCTGGTGTATTTCGAAGGTTGATTGTGTAGTTTTCCTTGGAATTACATAAAGTCAATCAGTTTTGATATACATACAAACCGAGTGGATTTTCTAAAACGAAACATCTAACAAATTTCCATGTCTTGCAAAAGCAGTCACTATTACAGTTTTGGAAAGGTGTATTGTTTTATTCGCCACTCTGTATATCATACAATCCAATCAACCTTTTTGTATGTCTGCCTTATCTGTCGTCTTCGATTGACGATTCTGACTTTAAAAATATATAATGCTACTTGATTGTGTGTGTGGCCGTCACTAATCACTAATCACCAACCACTGAAACAAGTTATTCGCATGCTGACTGTGGGTTCCTTTAGTGTTTGACACGTAAATTTCTCATATGTGTAAAAAATTTAAATGTATTTATATATTGAAAATTTAGATTACATATGATAATTAAATATAAAAATTCATGCATATATGTTATACGAGTATGTATCTAAAAATCATGTATGTACCTCGCTTTGTGTGTGTAGCTCAAGTATTTTGTGGCACGAAAGAAGTTTAGAGAGGCCTTGAAGCCATATGACGTTAAAGACGTTATAGAACAATATTCGTCTGGGCATGCAGATCTTTTGAATAGAGTGAAAAACTTACAGTTCAGGTAAGATGCCTGAACCAAATAGGTTCTATTTATTTTGGAAATGTTTTCAAAAATGGAATTATAAGAAAAGCTCTCACAATGCATGAGTGTTTATTTTGCACTTTGCTCTGATTCACATAAAATGTCCCAAAACCAAAGCTTGAGCATGTATATATTGTCCCGCAAAGTAATGCCTATTACATCTATAAAGGTTTAACGCATGTCCTATTACAGATTAGATCAAATCCTAGGAAAACAAGGCTCCAAGGCAAAAGATGTTTATGCTTCCAAAATCAGTTTAGCGTCTCGCGTAGTCAAAGTTGAAAGACAAGTAGGTAAAAAACATAAAAAAAATTTTTTACTATGTGTGCTTTTTTAGGTAGATGACATAGAGTCTAAGATTGACCAGCTTCTAGAACTTTATATGGAAGACCGAAAACGCTTCCTCTCTCTTCCTTACATCCAATCAACCGCCGAAAAAAACACCACTTCCTCTAGTACAACTGTCAATCTAAGTTCCTCGATCATGACAAATCCGTCAAGTACAATCCTTAAACCTAAACCAATTCTTGTAGAGAAACAATCATCCGAACCAAGTTCACCAATCACAAAAAGTTTTAAAGAACCTTCAACGACAACAGCAACTAAACGACCAATGCATCGCGGATATTCCGATCTCGGCAATCGCATTAAAAAAAGAGTTACGTTAAGGTTTTGTTTACTTTTCCACCGAAAACCATTTCCATATCACTTATTTGCAGTTCAATTTCGTCGAATTATATGCGTCCAACGGATAGCATGTCCTACGACGGCGAAGTAGTCATTGTGGTCCCTCCCATTAACAGTTCAGCGTCGACAGTTGGTGGCAATACTGATGTTATCATAGGATCTACACAAGAACGGGATTTAGGGAGCCCAAGGACGGCCACAGAAAGCTCTGGTAAATGTTGTTTCATGAAAATTTTATTTAGAATGCCCCTATATTGCTTACTAATATTTTTCAGCTTCTTATGATGGTTATTCATCATCTACGTCCTTGTAGTGATGATTGCGGACTAATAAGATAGTTTCTGTGAGTTTAACGCAAATGTCGTTGGATATTCTACGTTTACCTCTCATATAATGTGGAATGTGCATGTAGTTTTCCTCAAATCGCGATCCGAACATTATAAATGAAAATTTTTAATAATACATAACCTATTTAGCTCCTCTCCGTAATAAACCGCTAACCAGTGCTAAATAAAAATGAACTGAACATAACTAACAGCGGTCGTCGACGAAGATTTCGCCATAAACTTTAATAAATATTAATCTTGTAATGCGCGTAATCATGTATTTTTTATTCTCGATGTTGAAACTATAAAAACTATCTGTTTCTTGATCCTCTAGTAACCGTTAGTAGAGTATATTCGTCTGTAATGACAAACCCTGTAGCGAAACTGTACAAATTCTTAAATAATTATCATTTGTTTTTTTCTACAGGAGTGAGAAAGTTAACTCGAAATCGGAATTGTGAAGAAGATGAAGTCGACGCAACGGAAAAGCCGTTACTATGTCGTTCGAAGTCAACAGAAATACTCATTACGCCAACGACATTAGAAACTACCAGAGAAGAATTTTATGATAATAAACTACAAACTAATTTACAATCAAAGAACAAATTTTTAAAAGACGATGTATGACATAATTTAAATTTGTTATTAGTTTATATAATATGAACGTTAAAATTTAATAAAATGTAAATTATTATAGATTTTTGGACCTAAAACTTGCGAATATTTTAACATGTACTGAACTTAGGGCACAATAATGACGCTTATTAATATAAAAAATATATTTGAAAAATTTGTACTTCTTCACATACGATAAAAATTTGCTGTAGGGTGTTATAGCTGTGATTTGTTTTGACGTTTTATACTGAAACTTTACAGGGACATTTGCCAATGCTTTGTAGATTAATTCATTTACGCTTCAACAAGTGAATTTTAACAGCAAATTGTATTTACAACGACCACACTATACTCCTAACACTTTTATATCACTTAGAAATAAAAACGAATATAATATGTACTGACTAATAAACAATCAACGACTTTAAAAAATGTGCTGCTGAAATTCACTTTTAACGAGTAAACTGTAAGTACATACTGTTAAAAATTAGGTATTTAAAAATGTACGTAAAATATTGTGATTAATTTATAATTTACTATAGACACTTAACGACAGTAATATTTTTTGACCCAATCCATTGCCAACTGTTGTTATAAGTATTTATTTGCTTAAACATGATGTAAAACATCTACTGTACGGAATTTTTAATGAAACAATTTAGAGAGTAACAAGTTTTATTAATTTAATTGTTCCTACAAAAAGATTATATCTTAAATTAACTCTAACATATAATGGAATTGAACGAATTAAAATAATAAGAAATCATATGGAACAGTTTATCGCAACACTGAGAAAATCTTCAAATCCAATTGTAATAATTCCCTTCATTTCGCTATCTCTTGAGCGGAAAGCCTCAGTGAACCGTTGTATTTGTACACAAAGTACAATAAACTGGTCTACTGACATTCGTTTGTGATTTTGTAGGTCGCTTTTGGCAATTAAAAATTTTATAAATTCGGGAGAAAATTTAAATCCCATTTGTTGTAGCGCTGAAAAATACCATCTAGTAATATATGCAACATACAATACAGTACCGCAGTATTCCGTAACATAATTATAAAAAAATACATTTCCGGTCCGTTATTGGCAATAGATGTAGAAGAAAAAAAAATGTTCATTTAATTACCTTGGGCAAGTTCTGGCTCTTCAATATGTCCTGACTGGTCTCTATCATAGTTTTTAAACACAGCTAACCACTGATTAATGTAGGTAAAAAGTTGTTGGAATTCGTTAATATCAATTGTTCCTGTTTTGTCTCTATCAAACATCCCAATCATAAGTTTGCAAGCAACATCAGTAAAATTTTTTCCCTGGCCATTGACAAGAGCACTTTGCAATTCTTGCCAATTTATTTGACCAGAACGATCTTTATCTACTGTATTAAACCACTGTTGAACATCGGGGCTTATAGCTCCTTGACTGTACCCAGGGGCAGCCCCACCAGGATATCCTTGGTATCCACTACCGAGATTCTATTTAACAAATTACAATTATAATAATAATGTAATTTATTACAGTTCTAGGGTTACTTACACCGTACATTATGCTTGTAACACGTAAGGTTACGAATAAAATATATTATAAATTTTCAAACATTTGTATAAACAATTATTAATCACTAAAAACTCACTGCTGTCAATTTTCGACACAGCAAACAGAGAATTCTCGGCTGACAAGTGACAAAACAGAGCAAGAATATAGCCATGCGAGAATGTAAATTTACGAGAATTCTCCAAATTAAGAAAACGGTGATGATTTGTTAGTGGCCGTATAATTTATTAAATTTTCAGTAGAAATGAAATTTGGTTTACCCGACGGGCCGTTAAGTTTGAATGAATTCTAAAAAAAATTTAAACTCCGAAATAAATTTTTATCTGCTTGATTTAGGACAAAGAATGAATAAAACCATTAACTTCGTCGCGACGTTTCGATACCTTTATTGTATCTTCCTCAGGCAAAGAATTTTCGTTGGCTGAACGTGGGAGGCATGACACAGTCACAGATTATCTGGTTCCATAAGATGGGACTCTCTTCCATTTATGAATGAAAATAAAATCCGCGTCGCCGTGACCTCGGTGGGTCGACTGTGATTGGCTAATCCAGAATATGGCGTATTTATGAATGATTTGAATTAGATTATTTGGTGAGATTGTTGTTACTATTGCACATATTGACACCACCCTTATATTCTTGGTTGCTGAGATATCGATGATCAAAGACAAAAGAATCTTTTTTCATTTAAAGATATCTCAGCGACAAATTAACGTAAAGAGAATATTCTCTTTCATATGAAAAAAGCATATTAAAGATGAATGAACAGGCTATCCGGCATATGCATTGACTTAACTTAAAAAAAATCCCACGTCCGTGGACCAATCCCACGTCCGTGGACCAATCCCACGTCCATGGACTAAAAGTAAAAACAAGAAAATTTAGAATTTTTTTCTTTTGCTATTACTTAGGATTACGTGATAACCGTAGCACAGAAATTTTTTTTGCCAAAAGGTTTCAAAACTAAAAACTTAAAGCTTTAACATACTTTTTTTAAAATCTCGATTCGATGAGTTACAACCTCTCAAAAATCACCAAAAAATTTAGAAAAATGTATTGTTCCTTTAATTTTTTGGATTAGTATAGTATACATAGTAGTATAGTATTATTTAAAGAACATATAATAATGGTAAAGGTGATTAAAAAACTCGTCCACAACTCATTTTAAACTTCACCTTCGTGAATAAAAGCCATTACGTGAGTAGAATATCACTACTATGAAATATTTTCGATTTTTTACTTAAAACTTTGTCAATACTTTGCAAGCCATACAGGAAAAAGTCGTAGAATATGACTTTATATTCCAGGGAGTGTAATAATATAAACTAAATTATGTGTCTATGTATACGCCATAAATAACATTATTATTTAGATAATAAATAATTTATCTACTATCAATAATTTTAAAATCAAATAAAACCGAATAATATGTTTTAAATAATTGCTCCAAGCAGAAAGCATTTTTCTGACATTACAGATTGAGTTTATGTTGCTACAGATTTTACTTTATCACTTTTGTGCGATAAAACTCAGCTTTACGGTACTCCTTTGGGTTTTGTAATGTTTAACAGTTCCTGCGAATAGCATTGTAGGTAAACTGTATCAGGAGTTTTATTAAACAAAATCAAACAATTTTATTAACATGAACATGACACATTTAAGCTTCTGTCAGCATTAATAAGTTTACTTTTGCTTTTACTATATTCACTATATTTCTTTATGCTAAAGTAAAATCAATTTTTTTTTGCAAATCTCATTATTTTTATTCATACTAGCTAATATTTCGTTAAAACTTGTTTTTAAATTTGCACGATTACTGGAAATACATAATAGAGCAGGTAGCAATATTTTTTTTTTTTTTTAATTAATTAAAGTGGATTTAAAATACATTCCAAACTAGTTAAATGTATAAAAATCAATGTGTGAGATAAGTTTTGGTAGATTTTATTCCCGAATTGAATAATTTGGTATACATAATTGGGATTTTACGATAGAGGAGAAGCTTTAAGCGCAAGCTCGCGTAGTATTAGATCAATACGAAAGCTTGTCACGTGTTAGGATCCCTCGCGTGAAAATTATGAGGGGACGGGCGGCATTACCTATTGATAGAGGGTTAAACAAGTATAGGGGATGCAATAGGCAACATTACGTTTGTAATCGAAAATCAATACTGCATCGGCTACATGTAGTTTAAGAACAAACTCGGCACTTTAAAAGTCGACTGGAAGTAATTCGGTTGCGAGAGTATAACCAATGGAAATAGGCGTCGCAGTCGTCGGATTCCGTTGAGTTGCCGGCGACCGATGTGCTTTTTGCGCTTTACAACAAAGAGACGCGTCGCACGGATAATTCGGGTGATGTTTTGTGTTTCTAATAGTGTAAGTTCCTGAGCGTCGATTGCTATCAACAGGTACAATACCTAGTGAGTTGATAGCATGTGTATGTCGATCAGTTCCCTTCAATTTATAACGTTGGATTAGTAGAATAGGATTGATTATAGTTTAGTAGATGGTTGCCTCGTTACTTAAGGCAAAAGGTCTCCTCTTATCTGCATAGTTATAGCAGTTGAGTTGTTGCTATGTAGAATGTCCATGATTGACTGGTCCGATTAACACCATGCCCCAAGGTTCTCCGTCACCAGCGGACGTGATCCGGCTGGAACCCATGGGAAGGTTCAAGCAAACTCAAAACGGCAATGTGCGACTACAAGGTGGGTTCAATTCAAGTCCAAAGCTCGACAACCGCCTCGCAGTCCAAATCTCGACACAGTCCCACAGCTTAATCCCGCTTAAAACGTGTTATAGATTAGTCGTAACTTTGTTAAAGGGCACCAAGTGATAAGTGCTAGTCTTTTTGGTCCAACTGGGCCTTGCACGTCTCACTAATCAATTAATATACACTTTATTTCAACTGCATGATTGATAAAAATGTAGTGGTTTTCAAATAAGTCATGTCGAAACCAGCACGTGGTTGCATGCGCGAATTGCGCCCTTTTGAGTCCGTTTTGCGAAAAGATCAAAACATTGCCGCCCTTTCGCGACGGCACATGCGTCTAACTCCAGTAAAAACGACGCAGGTTTTCGTGTTCCGGAGGGTCCGGTGCGGTGCTAAAGTACAGCTTCGTCTAACGCGTCTCATGTCCTTTTAATTAAAACCAAACAATATCACGTAAAGTACAACAATTATCATCAAAAACGCCGTCTAAAAGATTCAGCAATCCCACAAGACAAAAATCAAAAAACTGATGATATCAAAACTATACCTTCTGACCAAAACGAGGTGTTCAACAGTAAATATAATGTAGTTAATAATTGTCTTTCTTCCTCAAGTGCTTAGTTTTCGAGTCCAAATCTTAATCCATCCAAGTAAATCGTGTAATAGTTAAGAGTTACTGTGGAGGGTAGGAATCGAGAGTCCCTGGTTAAGGTTTCAGTAGTTACTGGAGACCACAGCATCGAGGCAGTTGTCTGGAGACGCGGAGAAACAGTGATGAGCGAACAGGATGTTGACGATGTTGCGTTTCTTACAGGTACAAATCATACCGCACAAATAAATCACTCCATCTGTCAATCATCACCACTCATTCATAATACCTGTGACACAGGCGGTGTTGCAGGAAATGAAAGTCCTGCTGGTGCCACTAAGAAAAGTTTATATGAAAATAATGGTGTCGCGGCTTGCTCTCATAATAGAGCACTTTGTATTGCAACTGTCGTCTTTGCTCTTCTCTTCACAATTGCTGTCATCATCGCTTTCACAGGCCCACAAAGTGGTAAGTCCAAAATGTTTTTAAGATTACTAAAAAAAGCAGATTGTACTTGTGCCGGTGAAAAACCTCCAAATTTCGTTGACGAGCGTTGGAACGTGACCAAGGCTTTCCCTCCAAGAGCTACAAATGGCCAGATTTTCCCCTGGAACAACATCCGTCTTCCTACTTTCGTAAGACCCACACGTTACAACATCACGATCCATCCAAATCTCACTACGCTCGAAGTCAAAGGTAAAAAACTCAAGTCACAATTAGTCTTAAAGTACAAAAAACAATCGATAGGTCAAGTTTCCATCGAATTCCATGTAGAAAAAGAAACACGTTTTATAGTACTACATAGTAAAAATTTAACAATCGGTGATAAGATGGTCCAAGATAAGAAAGGACATCATCTGAAAGTAGTTAAGATGTTGGAATACACAGGAGCTCAACAGCTCTATATCGAAATAAAAGATGCATTTCGAAAAAAACACAATTATACTATAAACTTTAGGTTTACTTCTAAATTAGGTAGAGAATTCGAAGGTTTTTATATTTCTAGTTATATCAACAATGATGGAGAAAAAAGGTAAGTTTGGTAATTTTCTGAATAATGAAAGTTATAAGCCTTTTATAGATATTTGGCTACAACACATTTCGAACCAACTTATGCTCGAGCTGCCTTCCCATGTTTTGATGAGCCAAATTTTAAAGCAAAATTCAAAATGTCTATTTTTAGAGATAGATTTCATATAGCTCTATTTAATACGCCTGTTATTAATACTGAAGACGTTGGGTTCTACATGGGAACCGGACTTGTAAGAACAAAAAAATCATTTTTCTTTCTCTCTTGAAAAAAATTCTAGCTCAGAGACGATTTCGAGGAATCGGTCAAAATGAGTACTTACTTGGTCGCCTTTATAATATGTGATTACACACACCTCAGTCGACAAACGCAAAGAGGTGTTTCAGTATCTATATATACACCTCCTCCTTACATTTCTCAAGCATCTTTCGCTCTAAACACCACAACTCACATTCTCAACTATTTTGAAGACTTCTTTGGAGTTCCATATCCTTTACCAAAACAAGGTAACAATTAAGTGTGGAAACTTCAGATTTTGATCTGTCTTTTGCAGATTTAGCTGCGATTCCCGATTTTGCCACGGGTGCAATGGAAAATTGGGGATTGATTACTTACAGAGAAACTGCCATTTTATATGACCCAATAGAAACTTCCACAGTGGCACATCAGTACGTGGCTATTGTGATTGCCCACGAACTTGCCCATCAATGGTTTGGAAATCTCGTCACAATGAAATGGTGGAACGACCTCTGGCTAAATGAGGGATTTGCAAGTTATTTGGAATATTTAGGAGTTGATAATCTATTCCCAGAATGGAAGATGATGGAACAGTTTATTTTAGATAAAACTCAACCTGCTCTTGCCTTAGATGCTCTATCTAGCAGTCACCCCATTTCAGTAGCTGTACATGACCCCGCGGAAATCGAAGCTATTTTTGATACCATCTCTTATAGCAAAGTAAATAACAATAACATATACTTGTAAGTAATATAATGTGGTTTCTAGGGTGCCGCAATTTTATACATGTTAAGCAAATTTCTTCAACAAGAAACTTTACAAAATGGCCTTAATGATTATCTAAGTACTTATAAATATAGTAACGCCGATACCAAAGATCTTTGGAATGTCTTCAGCAGAAATTCGAATCAATCATTAGAAGTTATGGTAAGTCCTGTGTTGAATTCATTGACAGATTTTCACGCAAATATTTAGACAATTATGGATACATGGACACAACAAATGGGTTTTCCGTTAATTACAATTAGTAGAGAAGATAATGAAGTACTTGTGAGCCAAGAACGGTTTTTATTGACCGTAGAGAGTGCAAATAGTTCGATTAGAAACTCCCCAAAGTCAAAATTTGATTACAAATGGTACGTTCCTTTCACATATATCACAAATAATGACACACAAACGGTCTATAACGTATGGATGAACATGACAGACGGTAAGTATCTATTGTTTTAAGACAAAAGCGTATTCAAAGGAGGAGTTTCAGTTCGGTTTGAACTGGATCCAGATATAACTTGGATAAAAGCAAATGTAAACCAGTCGGGATTTTACCGCGTCATGTATGATGAAGCAATGTGGAGATCGTTGGTTAACGTTTTGCGTACCAACCATACAGTATTTAATCCAGCTGACAGGGCAAATTTGATTGATGACGCATTTACCTTGTGCCGGTAAAATCATTATGTTTAACCCATTAGCATGATCCTATTGTAATGTAATTATAGGGCTGGTTTGCTAAATGCTAGTATCCCACTCGAATTATCTTTGTATTTGTCAAAAGAACGGGATTACGTACCATGGGCTACCGCAATCGAACATTTCCAATCCTGGAGTCGCCGATTATCCGAATCTTTAGCATACAAATTATTTTTGAAATATATGAGACAATTACTGACTCCGGTTGCTAAATATATCGGCTGGGGGAACAAAGGCTCACATCTCGAAAAGTAAGTGTTAAAATTTTACTTTTTCGCAATTTTAACAAAATTGTTAGATTGATGCGTACTCAAATCCTATCAACGGCCATTTTATGCGAACTAAACGAAACTGTGACACGCGCTAAACAGGAGTTTCAAAGATGGATGCACCAAAACGTGTCCATAACTCCAGATTTAAAGGAAGTGGTTTATTCGGCCGGTATAAAATATGGCGGTATGGCCGAATGGCAACACTGCTGGAATCTCTACAACTCGACAACAATTCCCAGCGAGAGAAAACTCCTCCTGAAGGCATTAGGTGTTGCTTCCGATCCTTGGCTCCTTCAAAGATATCTCTTGGAGACTTTGGACCGTAACACAGTAAAGCCTCAAGATGTCAAAATTGTTCTTGCCGTAGTCGCTGCAAATCCAGAAGGGAGATTATTAGCCTGGAGACATTTGAAAGCGTATTGGCCTACGATGCATTCCTTATTTGGAAATGCTACCTTCATGATGGGTGGTCTCATATCAGCTGTAACTGCTCATTTATCTACGCCGTATGATTATTACGAGGTAAGCCCCTGATTAGGGATTAAGTCGAGATTAGATGGGTTGTTTTAAGGTTTCTACTTATTTCAACGGAATGAATGTGGGTTCGGCAACGAGAGCCTTGGAGCAAAGTCTCGAAACTATTAAGCTCAATATAAACTGGGTGTCGCAGAATGAAGCAGATATATACACGTGGTTGCGTAATTACGTTAAGTAGAGGCTTGTAGGGATTTAATTGTGATGTATTCATTATTTCGATATTATCGTCTTAGGTGATCTATTTTTATGTATATTTTTTATATGTATATATTAAGCGTGCTATTTTCTGTAAAAATGTTTTGTCAATGTTGATATTAATGTGAATTGAGATATTATTTTTATATATTAGATACCTCTAAAATATCGTCTTCTACATATGATTGACTATCATTTTATTCTCAGTGTAGAGTCCTCCACAACTCAATCTAGACTATGTATTAATTTTTTATAACAGCTGTATTTTTATTATACATTCAACACCACAACTGTATGAATGTTTCAAATAAAATGTTTTACCATCCTTTCGTGCTTTGTTTTTTTATAAAGGAGGAGGTTTAAAATAAGTGACATTAGAATGGCAGTTAATATGCTTTTATTTATATCTCGGAATTTTTTTAACATGAAGTCATGCATTACTTCCTGTTTTCGATTAAATTTGGCCAATAAACTCGAGTCGGCGCTTTCAGTCCTACCACAAGCTTACTGGATGTAAATAGAGATGGCGTATCAATTCATTCGCAATAGAACAAAGAAATTAGTATTCATAAGATTTCAAACGAAGTTATGGTTTTAATTAGTAAAATAAATATTAGATTAAAAAATTTCAAAAAACCCTCCATTCTTGTTTGGAAATTAAAGCGTTACATCTCAGCTTTCGCCAGTTTAAAATATTTAATGGCTGTTTTATGGTGTTATTTCTGTATTAAAAATGCTGGTTTTATGATCGTTCAGTTTTCTTTTTACATTCAAATAAAACTGTAACACGTTATTTTTTTTATTAAATTTGCAAGCAACCCTTAAAAATAACGAATTAAGAAATCAAATCTCGAGCAAAAAAGAACTTAAAAATTAATTACAAAGTTTTATTTCTTTTTAAACTTATAATTAATACGTTAGGAATCTTCGACGAGAACATTTTCAAGCGACACAATCAAAATTTTAAATGGGTAAAAAGGTGAAAATTAACTTAATGACTTCCTAATTATATCAAGAAAGAAATTATAAAAGAAGTAGGTAACGACAATAACTTTACAATTTTAATTAGATTACGCATTGTAACTAGATAAAAAATCCGAGATTATAGAAGCTGCACACAATTAATTAAAATTCTGTTTTAATGAGGGTGGATAGAATTAAAAAAAGGTTATTACGTGTCGTTTTTCTTACAAGCTGTAAGAAAAGAATAATTAACTAAGTTTGTTGTTGTTTTTTAGGGTGTTAGATAAAGCGTTTTCGTTCGAAGTTTTCTCTTTTAAAATATTAAATTTTGCGTGGTTTACGTTTCACGTAACTAATGGAGAAATGCGATACTCTTGGTATAATGGAATGTTAAGTTTTTGCTGTGGCATACTGAACAATAATATGTATAATCCACAAGATACAGGAGAAACCCAAAAGTTGGGAAGTGGTGTTTTTGTGCGGTGTAAGGAAGTTGTATCATTTGTTTATCTCGAGTTTACAATACACACAGTTCTTGGTAGAACGGATATAGTTAATGAATGCGTATTAATCTTATTAATAACGTCAATAAATTACGTTTTATTTTGAGTAAGATAACAAGCAGAGGAGATGGATAAATATGTATATCTGGATCCGTTACTTAAACATAATTTTGTTATCTGCATGTCAACAGACGAGCAAGGGAAAGATGATGGAGTAATTTATGAATAAGCCACGGCGTTGCCGAATAAGGGAGTTAAAGTAATATCCAAGCTCATCGCAATGACCACATTGTCCATTAGCAGCACGTTCGAGTGATTACATTAACAGGTGTAATATTCATCTTGCCAGCGACACCTAATCGATACCAGTAATTGATTACATTATAAAGAGTTACTCCAACAAAATTTTACAAAGCTTCACACTTCCCCTAATGAAATACTCCTCCACGCAATTCTCCAACGTGACACTGATACATTTATTCACTTATCCATTCTCCAATAACACCTAAAAACATAATAGCAAAAACTGTTGATATATTCACTACTAAATACAAAGTATCACCAAAAATTCACATCATCCATTATGCCAGTAATGAATTCATAACGTCGAAATTAAAAGTTAACAAACCCAAAGTTGATCTAACAAAAAGTGTCACTCATGTGTGAGTGTTCTAATATGTAAAAAATAAACCATTACCGCAACTCTTCGAGTATTAAATTAAACAGAAAATCGATTCTTCGATTGCTCCGCTATCAAATTATTTAATTAATCATCAAAGTTGGATGGTCAGACACGTTTGTTCCTTAATGTTTATAAATGATTAATTTTACTCGAAGAAAGGTAAACAGTAGAAATGACTTAATCATCATCAAAATTGTTGTTTTGACGTCGGTCAATCAAAACCAATAAGCATAGATTCATTTCCATTAAGGTGATTAATTAGAAACTGGCGAACATTCATAATTGTAAAATCAAAATCCATTAGAATATAACAAGCTCTGAATAATAAAAAACTATGCGCAGTTATATCAAACATAATTTACAATTTGATTTAATTAGCATAAAATACTATTTTCGTTCAAATTATATTTTTATTTGCTACATACGATTAATTTGAAATATTAACTATTAACAGAGCAAATAATTGTTACATATATTTGAGTAATAAAAAATACTGTTTAGCAAATCTTTAATATTATTAAATATTGTTTCACTCATTGGTTTAATCCTGGGTCATTGTGAGATTTTGAATGTGACGTTGCATTCCCAAATCGATAAAAAAGATACATTTGTGTCATCCATTAACTGACTGTCTAGCGTGAAATATAAAAATGTTACGACTAGTATTATATAGAGTTGCTGTGAAAAAGGGGGGCGATAAGATTTAATTGAAACTCCGCCTCCCCTAAACGTTAGCTCTCGCGATAGCGACCCCTATTTCTGCAACTTAGGTGAATCATTCCGAGTAGTTTTTGAAATAATTTTCACATTTAATCTTGGCGTTGTTTTATTGCTATAATTCTGGAAATATAGCACATTCAACTAAATTTATCATATTATTGACAAAATATACTATACCTATCGGTTATAATTATTGAATAAATAAAAACGAATAAAATGAAAGGTTGATTGTCGGACTAAATTTGCAGATTTAAAAGTGTCACAACACACTAACACATTTCCTTAAAAATTTGTAAAATAAATCACATTCATTCAATAGAAGGCTCAGTGATGTGAAAAAATTCTTTCAAGCTTTTACTATAACATTTTACACCGACATTTGTCGTATTATTTCCCATTTCAGTATCTAAGTCAATGAACGCTCAAAAAGAGGTTGTAAAATACATGGTCAGGAGCAAATTTGACTTCAGGGCTCTGTTTAAACTTTTCAGTTTTTTGTATCTTAAATAGTTATCAAGATATCCGCTAGCAAATATTGCACTCTTAAAAAAACAAGGTTTTGTCTCACTGTGCATCATGTGTAAATCCCAAGTTTACCGTAAAAATGATTGTGACAAAATGTTGCTTGTAGATTGAAAACTCTGCTGACTTTTGCAACTTATACCTACCTCTTTGCACCGAACATCGAGATTTGAAGAAAATTTTCACTTCCGCATCACAATAGTCACAAATCTGAATTACTAATTTCGCTTCAATTTTGAATTAAACTAAAATAAAAAGTTGTTCATGATTACTCGCATTATAATAACGGTAGACCTCAAACGGACCACGCACAACCTTGCTTTTAATTTTTGAATGAATTCAAAAATCTGAAGTGATTGATTTTGTACGATATTTGCTAACGAATATCAAAAAAACTATTTGAGATATAAGAAAAAAACGATATCACCTTGTACAAAATTTTATAAGCTTTAATTTATACAAAACTACTTTTTTCGTAACATGTAGCGTATTGTGAAGAATTGTAAAACCACATCTTCTTAAAGCTCCCCTGAACCCCGCTCAGTTTACCACCTATAACTAACCCAAATGCAATCCTAAAGTCAAAAATTCTGATTCTGACTAATTCATGTCTTCAAAAGTAGTTTTCAATTTGGTAAACTAGATTAGAACATCGGTTTTTAGTTACGAGACCATAATACGGCTGTAAACTCACAACCTTTAAATTTGTTTATTTAACAGATTTAGATTAAAGATGACACAACGAAAAGCAGATTTTGGTAAAATTTAAATCCTTAAAATTTTGAGATCAAAAGTAGGTATAGAAAATCGACTCGCAGTTGGAAGACTGTCATAATACATATATTTAAGATAATGGATTGTCATTAATTCATTACCGGAATACCAAATGTATCAAAGCTATATAGGTGATGATAGGTTTGAGCCGAGTCAACATTTCAAATTTGTACAGACAAATCCGTATTCATCTGGCGTAAGCCGTGCCGTGTTATATCATTTTGATTGTATACAGGTCGTGAAGCATTCTTTGTTATTACCTTTGTGGTTTGTAATTTGTTGTAAGTAGATTACAAAAGGTATCTTTATAGGAAGCAACGACCGAAGAAAACGCTACAGATTTATCAATAAGCCGAGTTATTTTGATGGAATGAAAATCGTGCTTTTCCACTTTAAAGTACCATCGAAAGCGAAATAAAATTCCGTGCATTCGAAAAAATAAAACTTGATTGCGGCATGTGGATGATCTTTTTAATTGTCGTCTAGTGGTCCCCTTAGTCTCGTTGAGTTTCCCCGTTGGCAGAATTCAATTATCTTCATTCATTTCTGAAATATCAGACGAGGGCATGAGATTATAGCGGATAAGAGTTCACTAAACACGGCCATAAATAAGTCGGTTGAAAAAGAAACAAAACTCACCCTGTATAGTTATGAAATATGGTTAGAGCCAAATCCTGAATTTAAAAAAGCAGTTTAATCTCAGGGATAATTAACAAAGTGAATGTTTGTGTATCATACATTATTAAGATTGGTGGTTTAACTTCAATCCAGAATTTTTCCTCTTAAATACTTAAATAGATTTAATTGTCTTGTTTGATATCCATGGATGACGACATCACAAACGTCGATCTGTAGTCAGCCACAGGCGTTTGAGGATGAAGTCTTCCCTCTTTGTCGACCCCGAGTGAAATCTTCTGATGGTTGGTGTGTTTCTGTTTGTCAATTGTAGTGCTTTATGAGATGAAGTTTTTAATAAAAAGTTACTACCCTTCAATTTAGCGAGGGATTTAAAGGGCAACATCCCCTTCTTTACGTCCAATGTCTTGAACGGTTCAATTAATTCGAATGGGGAATGCGCTATTACAACAGTTGGAGTGATTATACTCGATATTGTAATATCATGTACGAGGTGTGGTCACAAATTTATCCCAATTACCCGATCGGAATGGAATTAAAACGTTCGATTCCGGGCTAAAGTGGTGCTTAAGTGCGTTATTAACGCAGCGTTAATTAGTGTCGCTATGATATTAGGCAGCAACGGCTGATGTATGTAGAGAGAAGTTGGAGCAATTGAGCAGAAAAGTCCATAAGTTATGGAATCCTAAATCACAACGTGTCGTAGGGGTGGATGTAAATGTAAAAGAGAAAATGTGGGTAATAATTTAGAGAAGATGATATAGTAAAACAAAGTTGCATAAAATTTTCTAAAGCAACCTTGATTTATCAGACGGGTCCCAGATTGATAATTAAGCGAGTTTATTTGTAGAATTAACCCCACGTCCGGGTCAAAACAAGTCTCTCGCCGCAGTTCTCATTCATTAGTAACTCTTGTCGCTTTTTACAGCTACCCAACTTTAAACATGAATCATAAGTAACGTGTAACGTCCCGAGTGTTACCCGACCCGCTAATAATTATATTAAACGTTTCATTTTGCTGGGAAATTAAGGTGTAAACTGAAATACTACGCCCTAGCAGGTTTGTGAACTTAGCTCTTATATTGTAGCAACTTTATTTACATTACGTTTAGTCGTGATTTTATACCAACTATGTAAACAAATACCACTCCTATTTAGCAAATGCACCAATTTTGCCTCCACACAACGATACTTATAACAAATAAAACAACACTCTATTACCTATTATGCTAAGTGCACCCCTTAAACTTTCTCCACTGAAACATAATATGTTCAAAACTTCACACAATGAACGTTATTTACTCTTTCATGGTAACCGGAAATATAACAGTGCAGGTCGCCTTTTTACGAATTAATACCAATGTATTCAAATCGACACAAACCTGAAACGGTCTTTCTCAAAAACTTATAGCTCTTCAAACTTTAGACAAACATATTTTACTTCCCAACTTTCGAAGGGCTTATAATAAAAATTTTAAATTTACTGTACTGTCAACACAGTCAACAGTGAATGCACACATTCTATAAAACGTCAATTTCCTTTCAAGCTTTTCTTATATTCCCTATAAAAAAACTAGAGTTGCATCTAAATAAAAATGATTTCAATGGGACAGCAATGGGTTGAGGTTTTCTTCGAATTCGTATGTGTTTATATTCAGTGACCGCTATTTCCATTTACTTATGAAGCTTTTATGTTGCATTTATTAATAAAGATTTGTGCAGCCTGGATGAATATAAGAGGGTACAAAAGAACATATCAGAGTTATTCACTCACAAATAGTGGATGATAAATTAAAAAAGCATTCAAAAGGAAGAAAAAAGATTTCGTTTGGAAAGTTTTAACCAAATTAGTATTTTGAAAATCAAATAAAATATAGATGTGACATCATCGAAGCATTATTCCAGAGTTGTAAATATTTCATAACCTGACAATATAAAATAATGTTAGTGCAAAATGTTTAGACAGCTCGATTTGACTGTTCTTTGATGTTAGCTTTTAGGATTTTAACTGGAATCAGTATCTAATTGAGTTGGAATATGATTAATAAATTAATTACCATGTGTTAACTACACAGCTAATAATTAACGAGGCTATTAGCTGAATTAACCAAAGATAGATTACAGCAACAATACCAATAAGTCTGGATTTATTATGCAAAAGACTAAATCTACCGAACGTAATTCCAGCGTTTATTTTCAAATAAAACTAATCGGAATTATATTACACTCCAGTCGAACATTTCTTTGAAGTAACTAGGAACTGTTTGCAACTAAGCACATCGTCGGGAATCAAATTATATTGTTTGTGAACATATGAACCTAACCGAACATCAATATACGGATTGTGTTGGTGCAATTACTTTAATTAAATGATTTTTTCATAAGTTCCAACAATATTATTAAGTGGAGTGATTGTTACTTAACAACTCCGATAGCTGTTGACAATAATGAAGCCTGTACCTCTTTATTTAAAGGTGGCAGATTTATTAATCCGGCCCTGTTGGATGCTCGATCGGGTAATCTTCCTGTTTTGTGCTTACGCTCGCTTAAAAACCTTGGTGATGACGGGAAAGAGGCTGTTTACTTCGTATAATGATCCGACCCGTTCTTTACCCAAGGGCATGATCCTAGCTTTAAAAAATGATTTCTCGTTTAATACAATTTAATTGATTAAAATTGCGCTTTTGATCGAATCCTGAAAGCAATTTTAATTTTAGCTAGTTTATATGTTTGCTCCAACCTTAACAGCGGTTGATTTTTGACTTTGCCTTAGAACGTCTTTGAACCGTTCTTAGTCGGATTCCAGCTTCTTATATATATACCTACTCAGAGTACAGAGTTGCAGACTTTTTCCACTGGAATAATTTTCAGTAAGAATCGTGCATAATATGATGGGAGGACAAGTTATTTAAAGTTAGAAAAGCCACTTCTCTAATAATACTTTCACAAATTTAAATTGAATGCATAAAAGCACAAAGAAGCACGGTGTCATTGATATATCAGGCACAATCAAACTGATTTATTTCCCCACCAAATGGAACATAGTTTCCATTCTTAACTGAAACTAAATTTAATCATGAAAAACACTACCGTAACTAAATCTTGTCGAAAACTGTTTAAGCACTAATATTTTCATTTCGATTTGTTTCTAGAGTTACTACGCATTCGTGCGTTTTATTTATTTACCATTCACGCACGGTTGTGTAAAGACACAGTTCCCGGAAAACCGTAGAAAAGTGCAACGTTTTTAGTAATTTCTTTTTACATCTTTTGCAATTGATTGGTCATTTCAAGTCAATTTTCTGTTGGTGTAATTATCAGCGTGGCTGTTAATAAACATCAATGTTTGTAATGCAATTTTTGGTTTTAAAACAAATTTTAAAGCAAGTTCGTTTAATGTAGGTGTTGGATGGAACTACCTATGATTCAAACTGTTAATTACTGAAAATAATTGATTGAAAATAAATTAGTTTTGTCTACAAAGAGCGAAGCTTTTATTACATGTAATTAATATTCCATGAAGCAATTTTATTATAGTGGTATAAGGGAAAGTAGCAATAAGTTACGTAACTGACAAGTTTGCGGCTTTAATAATCTTTAAAATCAAAAGCACATTTATTAGAAAATTTGACTTTTAACAGGATGAAAATTTATAAGAAAAGATGTTTAAATAAGATAAAATTGGTTTGGGAGCAGCAGTTTTAGCAAGTTCACATGATTGTAGATGGAGGACATGTACTTAAACCGTCGCTATGTAATTAAGAGACGAAAGATCCTGAATTACAAACTTTACGGAGCTTGCGTGAAATGTGAACTCCTATAACGATCTTCTCGCCATCAGTCATCAATGTCTGCTTTTTAAATTGTTTGTGTAGGTCATATCGGATATTATCCTGGCCCTTAGTTACTCTAACAATCAATAAATACAAAAATACTGTATGTTGAACGTTGCGATCAGATAAATTGAATTGTATACGAGTGAACTAACTATAGGTATATCTACTTTTATACAATAAAGACGATATTTCTTTAAAATTACATTTAGACATTTGTACGTATCATATTTTAATATCTTTCAATTTCAATTTATTATACTCTCAAATATTTTATTTGAACAATGCACTCGAAATACCAATTCAGAAACTGATGTCATACAAGTGCAAAAGCAAATGTTATGAGAAGTAATAAATACATGAAGCTGAATTTTTCGTTTCGTTTCGTTTTTTCCATTTAAAACTTTACACATTTGGAAAATTTCTGTCCCTTGTTAAAAATCTTCATTTGAGATTTGGGAAGATTTTGTAGCCTTTGCTCTGTATCACCAAATAAAAAATTGTATTTGCTAACATATAAGGTGATGCCTTTAAGATAGCACTAACAAATTTTACCATCTCCTTAAGCGACAACACCGCAATAAAAAGTTTTTATTCGCTCTGAAAATGCAGCTTTACGCTACCCACTAGGTAAATATTGTTATTAAAATAGTAATGCAACAAAAACAACTTTTTAAAAATCTACTTCTTTTCTAATAGCTAATAAATATTTGTTGCTTTTATTTTTGTTAAGATAAATAACGAGCATGGATTATCTTTTAAAACACTAAAGACCTTAATAAAAGCTAAAGAGAAATTGTTTTTAGCTCGGCTTCGACTGTAATTGTGACGTTCATTAATATCTCTGCTTTCATCACATGAGGTATCTCATGGACAAGATTTTAATTAACATACCGTACCAGATACACATATTTGCCAAACAAAATATTTCTCTCAAAATTGTCCCTCATCAAATTAAATTTGAGACCAATCTGGAATGACTAAAACACCTTTTTTCATAAATCATAAATGATGATGATATTCTTGTTAAGTGGCTCTCATTTCCATAAATGAAAAAATCCTTCCGTTTTCTCACTGCTTGTGTAAATTATCTTCGAAGTAAGAAACATTATCTTCAGAAAATGGAATTTGGTTCTTATTACTGTATAGATGATCTAGTAAAATAAATTTTCAAATGTAAAAACTGTAACAAGCTAATTCTTAGCAAGTTCACAGGTTTTTCACACTTTGTTTGAAAAATAACTCTTGTTTATAGGTTACATTTTGATAATACTCTGCGTCATTTATTGGGTCACAATTTTTATTTACATTATCGTATCTTGTTACAAGTTACGTATCTTGTATCTTCCAAACTAAGATGAGTCACTTTTAAACACCACATCTTGAAACAGCCACTGGATTCATTCAACATTGTAAAACTTTTCAATGTCTTTTGTAGCTCAAAGGTTTTTAAAATTTCAGACAGTTGAGCGGTCGGACCACGGGATACATTGATTATTCTTTACGAACGGTGTAGCACGTGCACTAAATGTTCTTGTCGGTTACGCTTAGTTGAAATGAATTCATAATAACTGAACAATTCCTTTGTTGTCAACAATTCTTATTTGATAATCTGATACTGATGCGTTTGAGCGTAGTAAATGTAGATAAAAAAGTACGTTTGATTAGTTCTGGCAATCAAATGAACAGTGAATGTGATTAAAAGTGTACTGCCTGATGCGCTGAAGTGGTCAGATTGGTTTGAATCTATCCTTTGATCTTCATCAACTGTGTAGTTAGAATAACCACTATTAATTACGATAACATCAAAATTCATAAAACACCAAACCGTTTGTGTACAATAAAGTCATTACTAGATTACTTTTTAAAACTGGCTTCATATATGAACACAAATTGCTTGACGTCAATTTTTCTAGGAATATAAATTATTACAAGTTGTGAAATAAGACATAGGATAAAGAGTCGTGGTGGTAAACTAAGCTAGTGTCGGATAATTCGGTAGTGAAAATTATTGGAAGGAAATTTACGTGAAAAAAGTTTAAACAGCCATTAATCAATTAAGGATTACTTGGTAAATTAAGAAGTTACACAATAAGCAGAAATAAAAAAAAGAGCTAATGAGGCGAAAAATCGATTACCTAATTGAACAAATAAATAGACCTTTATAAATATATTTTTTTGCAATGCTATTTAATTGAATCACAATTAAAAGAATTTTTATGAGGCGTTGAGAATTAGAGTGGGCTAACCCACATTAGCAAAGTTTAACTTTTAAAATTTTATTTTGATTCAAATACAGCGTGTTACTGAAAATTTGAACAATAAGCAGTTTGACTGAGATTACTAAATTTTGTGGATTAGGCCTCTCTAATTTTAAACGCCTCAAATATAAATTCTAAAATTACTATTGCGCTGAACAAGTGATATTTTAAATCGCTCTTCATCTACTTTTTCTACGTCTGAAAATCGACTAGCGTGCCAGCCAAATATCAAAATTATCAAATTTGAGTGTAATTTATTTTTTTAAATAGAGGTAGAAAAAACATAGCATCATATTAGCCATTATTTACTCAAATAATTTAATCGCTTATATAATAATATACTATATTGTTAAAATAGTTTTATTTTAAAAGTCTCCCTTAAATTTTTAGAAATCTGTGGATCTTAATTACTTGGATCATGTTGACAACCTTATCTGTCTGTTATTAAATTTGGATAAACAGTTATTACTGAGCTGAATTTAAATAATGCAGTCTACTTTGTGTTTAAATATTTAATCAAAATCTTGTTTAAACGGATTTGATTAGTTCATTAAAACCGAGGAACGATTAATAATTTTCGAGTCAAAATGGACTAGTTTCCAGTTTCCACACGACAGTTTAGGAAAACAGAAATTCATTTCTAATTGAACCGGCCATTAAGGTGATTTATCTTTTAAACATTTAGATAAACGTAATTTATTTGTTTTGTATGCACTAATAGATGAGTTGATCGGTTTCTGATTTGCAAAGCATTTGTTTGTGAATGTAATATGATAATGATTTTCTTATATTTTAGCTTAAGAAACAAGATTTTGTTAAATGTAACGAGTTGTAACCTTCGCCCTCTGAACTCGTTATCATTTATAGATTTTGGGGCCTTTCTGACCTTTGAAATTGTCAAGATGAGATTAATAAGTCATTAGTTGTTAGAGCATGGTTGAATACTGTTGTGGTTCACAGATGAACAGTGATTTGTGCAGTTTTGTGACATCAATGCCAGTTGTTCAAGAATGAAGCTCTTCTTTCAGCTGACGTTGGCTTTTCTTCTAGCGACAACGTCGTTTGCTCAGCGAAGTAAGTATACCCGGATATTTATTTGTATTATTCGAAGAAACGTATAAAACTCAGATGCCTTGACTAAACTAATAAACAATAAAATGAAACATCTCGCTGTCGCTACCTCAACACTAAACACAAATTTAATTTCAGTAAAAATGTCTATAAAAGAACAAACTCCAGAAAAATGTTTTGCGCGTTTGTTTGATTGCTTTTTCAAAGTTTCATAAATACCTGTAATAGTCGACTGTGCTGGACATAATTATTTCTTTTGCTTGATTTGATTACCTTAATTCTGCTCGAAATTATTTACAACAACTAATCTTACTTGAAAACTCCTCTACCTAATGTAAAACTTGATATTCACCTGGAACATTAGGCTCCTTATAACTTAAGATCGTTTGTTGTGAATAAACTAGTAGCAGTTGACTTTTGCCTCCTCTCCTAATATCCGCTTTGCTAATTAGCAAGAACTTCTGTTAAGACGTTTATCTCCAACATATAAACATTCATGACTCAGGTAAAATTCTATACACGATTACGTGCAACAAATACCCAACGGCTTCTGAGTTTTCAACTTTTTCCCGAATTAAATAACACCCAATACTTTCCGTATCAATCATTTCAGTGTACATTCTACATCCCAAACGTGATATTTAATACGTTTTATATTCATTACTTGATAAATTATTAATGATACATCTACGTTGCATTCGCTACGAGTACAAATTAGGACTGACATAAGCCGCTGCTTTTTGCAAAACAAAACGATTCACTTATTTACATTCAGCTACATTCAGAGCGGAGGTGGAATAGCAACCGAGATACTAGAATTCCTAGAATAGATAACTTCGAAAAAAAGCTTTAGCCAACTATTAAAATTTAAAACATTTGAACTATGACATTTCATTGTAAAAATATAAAACAATAGTAACAATAAATAATTACTTCCAGTTGATAAGTGTAGGACCAGTTAGTTAAAATCTATGCTATAATTGTTACTGTAACTAAATCTGACGGCATTAAAACGTTTAAGGTTATAAGCTGCGTAAGTGGTAGAAATTTTGACCCGGATTAGTAATGTTAGAGGTCCGTGATACTGATAAGATTATCCAGCTTTAATGAAAATAGTTGCTTTTTTAAGCTAACATTTAAGATGAAAACTGTAAATACTAACTAACGTCTTACTTTATTGTTTATTAGCAGATGGAACTATAAATTTTTATAAGTTTATTATCCATCAAGAGTCAAAGTTTCACCACAATCCGCATAGATATTGGTTGAATACAATATTCAGATCAGGTTTTGAATACCTAATCATTTCCATATCAGTTAGATTGAAATTTCAAATCCAACAATCAAATAATTATAGCAGTGTTAAGTTCGTGTCAAATAGTTCTACTTATTTGTCAAAATTGTTGCCTGATTAGCATTTTTAAAATGACATAGAGTTAATAAAAGTCTTCCTCATGGTCATACTCTAATACGGCTTCATTTCCCAAGAGTAACCTTTTCCCCGTTAAAATAGAAAAAAATGCTTGAACTGTATAATTAATGAATGAACATCAGTAATTGCATTATAAATGAATGAAAAGTGTGTGGTTTCGTTTAAAATTTACGAAAAGTTACTTAAAGCTTTTGTGTAAAAAAACCCATTGTCATATAATTAAATTAATTGTTTTCTATTATTTACTTAAGTGACTTAAAAATCTCTATAACAACATCAGTTGGCAGTTTGTAAATGTAAATTATTGAATAGAGTTTTGGGATTTCTATTGAGGTTTTATTAGACACGAAAAAGCTTTATTTGCATTGAGCTTGAATCATGGTTGGCAATAATTGAATGTTTGTGTTTGCGTGTTTGTATGAAATAATTAAGTAAGTATGTTGTAAATATTAACGATGGAACTAACGGACAATCCCCTTTCCTCTTTCAGATCCCTTGAAAGACCCAAATGTTTGCGGAAGACCGATTTGTAAAGGTAAGTCTATTATTATGGCGAATGTTATTAAGAATTTAACCTAGTACAATAGTTAATACCTTACACATAAACCACAAAGCTAAATTTGAGTTGGTTTCGATTTTAGAATAAATTGCAGGCTTAAAGGAGGCTTTTTAGTCGGGCCAATTAAAACTGAAAATTCTCTATATGCAACATAATCTCCATGAACACTTGAACTGACGTTAAAGATGCTAACTTCAAGTTACATCGTGACCATCCTGTTTCACACATAGTTACCCTTGGATGAATTTGGTGCAATCCATTTATGCATGTTGAGCTTTTACACAAAATGAACAAAACTGGCTCGTATAAAAAGTTTTACGTGACTGTTGCTCTGAGTTGTAAGCGTAAAAATTAGGTAACAAAACATTTCCCGTCAAATGCCTGTATATCATGTCACGTCACATAATAAAAGAAAGAAAATTACATTCGGAAAAGTCTTTCTTTTAAGAAAAGCGGTTTCGGTCAGATGGAATAATTGTAATGCAGTGATAGGTTAATGAACGCAAACTGTCTTTGACTAAAAGCTTGAGATTGAAAAACCCCAACAAAATTTTACCAGTTTTTACTTTTATTTTTTTTAATAAAAAGGTAACGTTCGTCTGTCAGGTTATCAAAAATAACGTTCACAAAAATGCAGACATTTATTCGCCCCAATTTATTTTTATGTAGTTAGTAAAAATGTGGCATGATTTCTGAAAGTAATAAGTTCATCCCTCAACAAAAAGTTTTGATAGGTGTTATTAATGTGAAAGTAGGTGAGAAAAATCTGCTTATTGTTGATATTCTCCGATATCCCACAAATTTCTTCTAACATATTTTCGCAATCTATTCATACAGCTACATTCACGTTATCTCTAAAAGCTCACTTTTATTTCCTTTCACCCTTTAAAATTTCAGTTATTATCTATTTTGCTTTCTTCAATCCCAAATCGAATACATTCCGGACGTGCCTTTCTTGCAATATTGATGTGCTATTTTACAATTCTACTCGTCAACTATTTTATTAAAAAAAGAAAAAACAAGTCTTTAAGAAATTTGATAAAATATTCATTACCTTGGCTGAAGAAATAAACAATTTTACCTCCAGTATTATTTATATAAAAATGTTTGCTTGAAAAGTCCATAAGAAATATACATATAAAGACCCGGTTTCTAGCTTTACAGTCATTAGAGCCTACATCAAAATATTATGTTGTATACGAACCTGACTATTTAATGAATTTACAAGTATGTATATGAATTAGTGTTTTATTTGATTAAGGTTAAGCCATAATTAATGATCAAATTCCAAAACAAGTTATGCTAAATGAATTTAAAGCATTTAAAATCGGTGAAAAAATTTATGAAACGAAAAATATTTTTAATACTAAAAAAGGTATCAACAATATTGCTGAAAAATTTGGACTAAAATTGCAAAGTTTTAAATAGCTAGAGTAATATGACCAACCAAGTCGTACATTTCTCGTTTCGTTTTTAAATAAAATTTAAGGTTGTCAAAGTGAACAACTCCATTAGTTAATTTAATTACGTACTTGAGAGTATAAACTGTATAGCTCTAAATACTTCAAAGTTATTTGAAGTTATTTAATAAAGAAAAAAGTGGAAAATTTTGTAGGGGTAGTCGTTTGAAACGTTACATTGAGTGTATCAAGTTGTACATCTTAATGAACCTTTATTTGTAAAAGATAAATCAGCGTCTGTATATTTTGTGTAAAAACGCCAATTTACTTTCGCATAAAAAGATCACATTTTGCGCTTTGTACAGATAAAAATATTAATTAGTTCGAAAAGGATTTAGTATGAATTAATTGGTCGCATTAAAGTGGAAATAATTGAGCTTTCTTAGCCTTTATTTATTACAAGCGTTCCTTGACGATGGATTTAAAAGCAATTTTAGTAAAGTTAAATTCACGATGTTTACATTGTCCTAAAACCGACTCGAATTTCTTCTGAACTGTTATTGCAGTTATAACGCTCTTTGAAATCCGGATACACATCTATGCGTAATAAGAGCTCTAAATGATGTTGAGCTGTTTCAGGTACCGGAAAATTCAAATACGGCCCGGGCACTCAGCAAAATTACAAGTATTCTGTAAACGTACGGTCCTTCTTTAACGGCACTAGCAGGAATGAATCGGACTTGCATGTAGAAGGGACCGTGACTCTGAATTTCGTAACACCTTGCGACGGACTCTTGACCTTATCTGATCTTATATTAAGTGAAAACCCTTCTGAAGACGGCCAGGAAACTTCACCGCATCCTAATAGTCAAGAATTTTCGGATATGATAAGCGAACACACCCTTAGATTTTCGTTTAATGATGGGATTATCTCCGAGATATGCCCTCAACACGATGAAAAAAATTGGGTTTTAAATTTCAAAAGGGGCATCTTATCTATGTTCCATAATACGATGAAGCGGTTCGATCTGGACCACTCTACGACTGAAGAGGACGTGAGGGGACAATGTCCAACGGAGTATACTGTTCAAGGGGCAAAAGAAACCAGCCTTGTTCTTGAAAAAACCAAAGACTTGCACGGATGCAAAAACCGGGCCAAACTGCACTCCATGGTGCAGTCGGTGCCCTACAATTTCAGACCAGTAAGTCAAAAAGGTCAAATTTACATATTTAATTATCGTAATATAATTTTGAACGCGTTGTTTTCTTTATCGTTCTCAAAATTTCCATTACTTTTCACACAGCTCGTCATTCGAACTTCCAACATTTTAATTAATCCTATCACAGATTCATCTCTAACAAACTTCTGGAAACAATGTTGCCATTAATTCTGGCTCTTTTCAAACTAGTAAATCGCGCTTTTTCCTAAAGTACTTTCAAAAAATATGTCTCCATCATTGTGTAAAAAATATTTGCGGTATAATTTGTCGATTTCAGTTGAGGGTTATACGGCGATTGTTTCAGGAATTGCAGGAAGAAAAGAATTTGCTGAAGTCGTCGAGTAGATGCCAAATGTCGATCGATCACAACATCTACAACGAAATCACATGCGAGGAGTCTCACGTTTTACAGCCATTTTCTAATCAGGACGCAGGTGCCACCACCATTGTAGAGCAGAGATTGATTCTAGTCGGTGAAAATGCCGTAACACTAGGAGAACAGTCGGAGTTGTCAAGAAGGACTTCTCTACTTTTCGACCACGTACCTTCGTCGAAACCTACACATGACAAACTAATAGCATCTAGAGATTTGATCAAGAAAATGTGCAAGCAGGGCACAGATGACGTTCAAATAGAGTTCTCGGATTTATTCACGAAATTTATTCAAACCTTGCGGCTTCTTTCCTATCCTTCACTGTCGATTCTCTACGGACACGCCGGCACGACCTGCCCTACGGGAAAGTATGTTTGTTCTTCTCGTAATTCTTAGTTAATTCGGTCTAGCGCAAAATGCAATAATTTTTCCTAAAATAAAACGTTTTCTTTTCCTTCAAGAAAGCACATACTGGATGCGTTGCCTTACGTTGGGAACGCAGCGTCGGTGACCCTCATGAAAGATATAATATTGAAACGAGGAGTCTCGGAAAGTACTATTAAGGATTGGATGATGTCGTTGGCGTTCATTCCAAGACCAGACGATGGTATGATGGAGGCTGCGGCGCAACTATTGCAGCAAGAACCCTTCGACGCAAGCATCGCATTTAGTGTTACGGCTCTAACTCACACTTATTGTTCTCAACGCTCTGACTGTATTGAAACTAATGCAGTAAATGCAATCGTCGACAAAATGGAAAATACAATTATTGGCCTTTATTCCAGAAAACAATTCGACAGAGAATCGCGGGATAAAGTAAGAGCGGACAATATGTACGAGTATTTGTACAAGAAATTTGTCTTCTTTCGTAGATTATAGTAGCGCTTAAGTCTTTGGGGAATATAGGAGTTGTCTCGGATAACATCAAAAGTTATTTAGCCAGTATTATCATGGATAGTAAAATTGATGCAGCTATTCGCTTAGCTGCCGTAGAAGTTTATCGTCGTTTACCGTGTATGGAGTCCCGCGACTACTTTGAAAGTATATTTAGGAATCAGGATGAAGATGTCGAAGTGCGTATTGCTTCCTATCTACAAATAATGCGTTGTCCCAATTATTTGATGATACGGACGGTTAAGCATTGTTTAGAAAACGAAGAGGTGAACCAAGGTGATGGTGGAGATTATTCAGTTAATTCTGTTTAAATAATGTATATTTCTTGCAGTCGGCTCGTTTGTTTGGAGTCATTTAAATAATTTGATGAAATCCTCCATTCCAAGTAGAGTGGAAATACAGGGTCTACTTTCCGATCTAAATTTGGTTAAGAAATTCAGTAGTGATGTGAGGAAATTTTCGCATCACCGTGAGGGTTCAGTATTTTTCGACGAGTATAATGTTGGGGCTAATTACGATGGTAATGTAATTTTCTCCCCATCATCTTATGTCCCCCGCACGGCAATGCTGAATTTGACGGTGGATGTTTTCGGGCAGTCCATAAATTTAATGGAGGTTTGTGCTATAATTGGGGTCGATTCGGGTGATTTTTCAATTTGCTCCAGGTGTATGGACGACTTGAGGGTTTCGAGAATTATTTGGAGTCAATGTTCGGACCTAAAGGGCCATTAAACTCTGAAAAAGTGAAAGAGAAGATCGCTTCAAAAGTACGTTTCAGTCGAAGTGCTCCAGAAAATGAAGTCTTGAAATCCGAGATCGATAGATTACCGAACGTTATGGAAAATTTGGTGGGCGACCCGAAGGTATTTGGAATGGTCGGCATCTGTGCCGTATACTCTTTAATGATTATTGTCACAACAGGTGTCTTTAGGCCTTAAAGTTTTCGGCAATGAGTTAAAGTACGCCACGTTCGACGGAGACGAGGAGATAAAGGCAGCCCTGCGAACCCTTAACCCCGTAGATCACTTAAAGCGAATTCTCTCTGGGAAAGTAAGTATTTAGCGGTTCGGTTCAAGCAACCCGGCCACGACAGCTCATTTAATTACTTTCATTACAGGAAATCAATTACAACAAAGCGGCAATGTTTCTGGATAGTAACTACGTCGTGCCTAGTGGAGCTGGATTGCCCATATCCTTAAATGCCCTAGGGACCGCCTCAATAAACTTGAAATTATTTGGCTCCTTACATGCTACCAATTTCATCAAGACCAAAGAGTTAGACCTCAAAGCCAACATTAGACCCAGCATATCTCTAGACTTAACTGGTGTAATGACAGTTGATGCTTTTTACGCTACTACTGGCATTAAACTGAAATCAAGCATGTACACGTCGAGTGCAATCGAAGGCGATATAAAAATTCGAGGTTTTAAACTTGTCAATGTTCAGTTTAGCATTCCACGACAAACATCCGAAATATTTGGCGTTAAGTATGTGGTAGACTTATTTGCTTTTTTCCAAAAAACAATCCTCATTAAATAAAATTTTGCAGATCCGAAGTTATAGTGATGAAACGTAATGTCGAACAAGTGCAGAGTGGCCCTTCAGAACATCGTGTCTCCAAATCGATTTGTTCTTGGCCAGCTGTAGACAAAACTGTCGGTCTTAAGCTCTGTGGAGAATATCATTTTATAAACGTGACTAAAATAAATGAAGCACCCTACTTTGTTTTAGCGGGTCCTTCTGGACTTAGATTATTTCTTGAAAAATCTGATCCGACCGCTAAAACTTATATATTTGAATACAAATGGACAGACAAAAGAGATTTAAGCGTTGTTTCTCTGACCTTCGATACTCCCGGATCTTCTATTGGTCGACTTTTCGCCGCTAATTTTACAGTCGACAGGCAAAGCCAAAATCTGACCCTTTTTCTGCAATCCACGGCAGGAACCGTATTGGCACGCGGCAGATACAAAAATACCGACAAAGAAAAGTATCTACAATTGGCCCTCACAATCAATGAAAAAAAGCATTTTGACTGGAATCTTTCGCTGATTCGAGAAGACAGCAAACACGGATTTAACTACTACCCCAAAATATACTTAGGAATCAACGGAGAAAGAGTACTTGAACTACAAGGTTCGACAAAATTTTTAACGAACATCCTTCCAAACTGATATAAAACTTTCACTAAACGAAGATCTTCACAAAACACTTTAAACATTCTCAATTAGTTTCTTCTTTTTTCTCAAATTTCGATTTTAATTAGTTCATTTCATTATACTTTTTCAGTCGATTCAAATACGATGTTTGCCAAACTCAAATAACTTATAAATTCGCGTTAATTATTATTGTGTACAGATATAATAAGAATCCTTAGTGCACCAATCAAATTAATAACGTTTTGCTCCTCTTTGTCGAGCGCTTCCGTTTATACTACCTAACTTTATTAATACTTTCTAGTCTAAGTAAATTTATTATGAGTTAAACATCCCACGTTTAACTTGATTATAATTTATGTATGTAGAGTGTACGATCTTAAGGTTTAATTCGATCCCAGTTATCATCTACCCCAGACAAAAAAATAATAAATGTGCATTTTCAATAGACACCCGATATGTCGGAATTTAATTTGAGTTTTTAACTCGATTAATTTCAGGAACATTAAAGTTGGTTAGTAAGAGGGGAACATCACAGTATGACGTGGACCTGAAATTTCAGACCAAGCGTCTGACCTCGAAGTTGTTCGGTTATATATCAAGAACGGAAGCATCGGTGGCTGCAAATTTGAAGTTAGATTACAAATTCGCTTACACAAAAGAACAGAGAGTTATGTTCGCATTCTCACTTGCTAATCGATCGCCTAGAAATTTGGTCGATTACAGAGGAACTTGCAGTCTTTTCAGCACTTCCTACCCACATTTCAATTTCGACGCAAATTTACAATTTAAGGTAACATTCGGTAAATAATTTCGAATTGTTTCGAGAGTTTCATTTTAGAAAGGTGTCGGTCATGTTGAGACGAAATTCGACTTGACTTCGAGCCCATTAGAGAAAAACCATCCAGATGCGGAGCTACATAAACTTAACGTTGAGTGGTTCTTTTCTTATAAATCATTGCCTGATAGCACTCGAACTTTAAACACAATTTTGTCTATTAGCAAACAATCGACAGGTCTTAACTTGAAAGGAAAATTCAATGTCGTGGTGAAGAATCCAACTGTCGATGTGTTGTTAGTAATTAAATACGGACATGATAAGGAAGTTTCGGTGACCATGTTTTGGTCGCACCCTCGAACAACGTTAGAACAGATGGAAGGACGAATTAATATAACGATTCCATCATTTACTCCGATGATCTTGCAGGGAAAGTTGCAGGAAAAACTCGCCTCCGAGTATATTGTAAGTTTTCACATTAATTATTTTTGTGTCTCGAAAAGAAGACTTCAGTGCAAAAGTTTCTGATATAAGTAAAGTAGAGTCTCCCAAGAGAGCAAGTAATAGATCGTTTGTTCGAGTTGGTTGCTAGTTAGGATATGATACGATTTAAAACATCGCTTTTGCTAATGGACTGGCACATTACGCATTATCATAATTGCCTTATTTTGGATAATTTCATTTTTAGGTGGAAGTAAGCGGGACTTGGTTCAGCGGCCACAGCGCTTCGGCTCGCGGATTTTACCAGGATAAGAGTACAGCGAGATCATTAAATCATCACCTGAAATTGGTGCTTAAGTCTCCCAGTTTTAAAGATATTATCACGAACTTGCAATTTTATCGCGACAACAATGAGTTTAAAATCGATTTTAAGGTAAGACAGGATATTAAACGATCGACTGTCACCTGCATATATTAATTACATCTGACGTTTTCTCATTATTCAACTGTCTAAAAAGTCACGTTCTAACAAAGACAAAGCAAGTATTTCTGTACTTAATTTAGATTATTTGGGACATGTTCCAGGCAGATCATGACAGAAATAATTACTGTCTCTACCTCAAACATACCGTTGTCTCACCTCAAGAAACTACAACCCAGGTCAAACTGAAATACAAAGCCAAGCAGTACTCAATGCTCAGCTCTGTTTACTTTGGGGATCATCGGCGAGTTTCTCTTGAATTCCACATTGACCAGTAAGTTTGAATTAATTCACCCATAACACACTCTATAATCAATACCTTTATAAATGCCAGACTCCGGGACATTCGCTTTGCAGCTTGGGAATATAATAAGGAAACATACAAAGCTGCAGGTCTTGAATTAAAGTGGGATGCGAACCGCGACAACAACCAAAAACTTGTGGTTTCTGGCAACTTTACTAAGCTTGCCTCTTTCAATTATGAAGGAAATCTTCTTATATATTACCCCGGGCGGACTATTCTAGCTAATTTTAATTTCGAGTTACGAAGTGAGAACTCCCTTTAATTTACCTTGCGTTTCAGTTCTATTTATTCTATTATTAGATGGCCACTTGGGCACCCTCGTTCGATTATCCTGGGCCGATCAGCAGTCATTTGCAATTGACCTTCAGGTTGATTACAATATGGACCGCCAAACATACATTATAATTAATTCTCGGATCGTTACCCCGTTTGACGGCTGGCAAAAAACCTCGATTAATGGAGGGTAATAAGTTTTAATTTCGCCTCTACCCCTTACCAAAAAAACAACATTTTAGCTACCATCATACCGGGAACATGTATCGAATAAACGGCAGTGTATTTTGGAAACACGACGAAAGCGTCACTTTAGATTTATTTGAGGATTATTCAATAAGTGACGCTGCATTTCAATGCAAATTGAAAAGTGCGCTAACAAGTACACTCAAAAATATACCAACCCTTAGTGCATATTTAAACCACAATAAAACCGAATCAAAGGTGGACACCATTCTCAAGTTAATGGTACACGATTAATTTATTTAAGTCACCCCATTTTTCCCGTTTTTCCTATTCATAGCATGCAAAAACTCCACTCTCACATCTATTCACATAAAATTGATTCTTCCGACATTTCTAAAAACGATGTCACTGTATTAACAATTAACCCTTCACATTCATCCCACACAACGCTAGATCAATGTCTGAAATAAGCGGAAGCCACAAATGACATTTCACAATATGAGAAAACATATTTCATTTAGAAATGTTGAGCATTTCGTTTTTTATTTTTGATATTGATATTAGTTAATAATATTTTTCATTGCATAAATAAAATTTATTATAAAACAACTTTTATTTGCATTTGTTGAAATAAACGTTGTTTGTGTCTAGTTTGATCCCAGATCGTAATAAAAATTTTCAGTATGCCCCCGAGCAGGCGATTGATATAAAAAGTAATTGGAAAATCGATAGAAATAATCAGTACACAAATTTAACCGGTGCTGTAATGGCGACAACTCCATTCAATGTTTGTAACAGGGGTTATCTGATTAGTAAAATTTATTATACCAAAACCAAATATATAAGGGGATTTGCAAATCTCGATTTAGATCATAAAAAGTTCACAGCAAGCTTTGAAGGTAAACGTTAAATGTTTGTTGTTCGTTTAGGAATAATATTGTTTATTTCAGGCAATTTACGCAAATTAACAAATAGTATGGTTGTGTGTAACATAACAACTCCAATAGAAAAATATAAAAATATGATGGGACGGTTTGGATTTTCTGAAGAGCGTCGCCACTTGGTTGCTCAAATTTCCTACCCCTCTGGTTTGATGGGAGTGGAAATTCTGTTAGAGATGCAAGCTATAACGAATTTCGATGTAAAATTAAGTCTGGCTACTCCAATCTCGTTTTTGCAGGAAATTTTGATCGTGGGAAAACTAAAGCCCGACAGGGTAAAAAACAAATAGTTGTGTTAAAGGATGAGTTTTGTAATTTTGCTACAATGTTGTAGGCTGATTTCCGGACACGTTGGAATTCGCTGATGTTGGGATTCACCGGTGTCTGGCATTATGTAAACGTCATAGACTTCGAATACTCATATAAGATTTACACTCCTATCGAAAGGTTTGAAGAAAATGGTATCGTTTCTAAACTCATATTCAAAGAAGGCTTAGACTTTGAAGTTTCCATCAAGTTATCCCAGCACAAGGTTTGTATATATGTGTTACGGAATACCAATCTTTCATCTATAGAGCGACAGGATTTATAATTCACCTAGATTGAGTAATGCTCGGATATCCGTGCTGTTTTGAGAAGCATCCATTCGCAAAGTTTGCTGGTGTCGCTTATCGATCGACCGCGTTTAAAGTGAAAGCTGCAATCTGAGTCCGAGATCTTGGGCTGCCAAAGCCGCTATTTTACTGCCGAATGCTGCCGTCGAAGTCACGTGTAATACATCTCATTACGGTTATCGTTACGATCTGGCACATCTTTACGCACCCCACTGTCTATTCACACCCTCTAATAAGCAAACATCAATATATCACTTGCTTTTACTTTTGACGCTTCATCATTTACGCTATCGAAACGGCAAGACCACATCAAGAAAAATACTTAAGCAGATCTAAAATACCGATACTTGAACTTATTGAATATGGTAGAGGGAAAATTTTCTTCTCCCTTACATCTTTAATTGTATACATGCGAAAGCGTCGTCTATCTGTTTTTTTTTTTTCAAATGTAACGCTGCAGCTCCTTCGCGAACGACTTTTCAAATTTTCACCTCGCAAAACGTTTATAGATTTTACCAGAATATTCTATATACATTACATATGTGTTTTCAGTTAGGAGTAGCGCTTCTCTGTATACCGAAACGCAAGATTCTGAAAGAGATGGGAATCAAGAGTGAAGATATTTATGGGGAAAGGTTAGGGGATCGCAGTTGGTCAGAACACAAAAATGAAGATGACCAGGAGGAAGAGGATAGTCTTAATTGGACTGGTAGCATCAAAATCGATGCTATTATTTATCCGACGATGGAAGGAACGTTGGATATTGATCAAGAAGGACCACTGTACATTTTAGATGCCACATTATCCCTCCCAGCTGGTAACGCTACACTCAACGACGTGTTTGAATTTATTGTAAATACTTGGCTACACCATTAGCCCATAATTAATCCTTCAAATTTCAGGACGTACTGACAATGAAAAATGATCTTAAAATAACAACACCGTACGATACTTTTAAAATCATTACTTCTTCCTACAATTTGAAGATAATCCCCGAACATAAATACGAACTGGGTCTAGATCTGGATTATCAGAACCACACTCGTTGGATTAAGGTAATGATAAAGGAATATCCAATTGAACTCGTTTAAACTTGCCATTTTTTAGACTGGTGTCTTTGTATTTTACACAATTTCCCGGGAAGAGGACAAAGCAATAAGATACAACACAACACTCGAACTATACACTCCTTTGGAAAAGTTTCCCCAGCTGTTGGTCCACGCGAGTCACGAGACACAAGTTAACATATACTTGACCAATTTATCAGTGACTACAAATAGTAGTAATATATCAGTGACTACGAAAACAGAGGTAAACAAGTGAACTCTCAGCGAAAGACATGATTTTCAATTCCGATCTGGACATGTCAATTTAAACTCGGAATGCACTCGGCTTCTGTGGAGTTTCTCGAGAGCTTTAAAAAGTGTGTGTATCGGCGTTGGCCAAAACAATTCACTCGCTATGTCTATTTCGCAACTCGATATGCCAAAGTTATTTAGATGTATGCGCACATATTTACATAGCTTATGTGAGTTCACCGCAACCGTGATCGCGATCATGATACCGGGATCGAATCTCACACCCTCGTGGTTAGTCACCAACGAGGCTCTCTGAAACTACACCGGACAGCCCTTAAGAGCATCCCAGTAATTGCAACTTCCATTAAGTCTCCGTTACCAAATCGCGTACAATTTCAGGTATTTAATGGCTTATTCGATGCAACTGTTTTACTTAAAGCTAAAACTCCATCTTTGGAAATACCACCGACAATTATTGAACTCAAAAAAGAAGCTACCCTAATTGACAATTTTGTTGAAGCAAAAATAAATATAGAAAAACTGCTCAAGAAACAGGTACGCTTCTTGAGTCACAAGTTTTAACGACGAATTTAAACTTGAAAATTGCAGATTTACTTTAAAACTCATTGGATGTATAAATCGTTAGAACAATTCCACGCGATAGTGTTTTTGGACACGCCTTATAGGGGGATGGAAGATTCCAAAGTGGGTGTGAAAGTAGATATGTCGGAGAAAGGAATGTATAGTTGGGCATTGATAAGAATGCATCCGTTGGAGATCAATATAAATTCAACGGTCGAAGGAAACGTTTTTGGGGCGACATCAAATATTAATTTCAATGGCAAAAAGTAATTATCGCGGAAATTTAATTAGTTTCTTATTATAAAATGTTGCATTTAAAGGTTTCCGATATCGTTGAGGGGTACTGTGTCCCAAAATTCGATTAATTTGAAGGAGTTTGATGGAACGTTGTTTTTGAAAGATAAAGAATTTCAGCTTAACGGTCATGCGAATATGTTAGGAAAAATCCCTGTAAACGTCCAAATCAAGTTGACTCCTCAAGATGGTAGCGATTCGCTGAATTTCGAATACAAATTGGAGGCCCAAAAGGAAGGGAGTTATATATTAGCTGGAAGTGCGCAACATTTGGATAAATTCACTCGATTTAAGGCAAATATCTTATCTCGACGTAAATTTGACTGGCAGATTGATCTAAAAGTAATGAATTGTAAATTAATGAAAATCAGTGATTTTGATGTTCGTTATATTGTAGGTAGATACGTCGCATCAGTTGTACAACAAGTTTACAGTGCAAGCAAATGCAACATCGACCGGTGCCGGCACTAGCATTTCAATAGCTGCTCGAACTCCTATCCTAAAGCTCGAAAATCCGAAGTTGGGAGCTTCTGTTGTGTAAGTTGCCTGCTTAATGCAATCGACTGTATCGCTCTGAAAGACATTATCAAATCCATTTAATTTATTATAATTTTACTTGAAGAAAATTTATTCCTGAGATAGCGTTTAATTGAAAAATCGATGCTACACAAATATGTTTTCTTATAATGGTGCGGCTTTACGTCAGAATCGTGTAAAATATATGATGGCTTGTACGGTAGTATCGTTCATACCCTTGTGCGTGGTGATAAAATGGGGGGTGCTCTAAGCCGAAACATCCACTCGTAACATATAACCTCACAATTTGTCGCATACGGTAAAAAGATGATTGATTTAAACAATCCCCAACGCCCGGAGTCTGGAAACTACAGCACGCTCACTTTTCATCGCTTTCTACCGTACGCCACTCCACGTCGAACGACAAAGCACATAAAGATACGTCACATGTAAAATATTAACTGCAAACTTTTCCTCTTTATGAATTACCGATAATATCCAATCTATTCATTCATGTTAACGCGACTATACGAACATCGTCGGTTTTTCCTAAAATATTCTATCGAATAAAACTAGAAATAATCAAAAATAAACATGGCTTAGGTTAACAGCGCCGTAACCGTCCCCTTCTTAAACGCATGCACTAATGTATACTTCCCAAAGGAGTGATTTAAGTATTAAACACAAAAAAATACAAAAAAGAAAAGTCGACTTTTCCGGAAACGTGAACACTAACCACGTATGAGACTATTATCGCTTCTCACAAAACTAGGCCAACATTTTAATTAAGCTCTTTTATCAACAAAACTTCATCTTAATTCTAATAAGTGTTGGTGTTTATTTGTAGACAACAACGGCAACTGTCTTCTTCTTTAATCTACTCTTTCTATTTGTTCTCTTTTTTCCTTTGAAATTGAGAATAATCATCATTTGAATTTTTTACAATTTCCGTAAATACTTTATGTATCAATTTACATCTGGCACCGTATTGTTTTGAAAAAAAAATGACTTTATTTTTCCCACTTTTTATTCCCTCTAAATATCCGCTACGATCCTACGAATCCTGTGGAACTTTCAACAAGGCCTCTAATGGCTGATGCTTGTTTATAGTCAGTATGACTCAGCGTTTTCAATGCAGACCCCCCCGGGTATTGCTTTCTTTCTTGACGATTTTCACTTAGTGAATTTTCTTATGGCACTTGAGTTATGGAACACAATGTATCTTTCGCTACTTTAAAAGTACCTCGTAACGACAATTACCCATTTTTATTACTCCTGCCTTACGTAGCCATTGCTCAATGACTAAAATGCATTTGCATTTTGTGGCTCTTAACCCACTTTTAAAATTTATCAACCATCGGGTATTAAAAAATAACTAAATCAACGTTCTGCTTAGAATGACAACAATTTACTTGGCGCATTTTTTCACTTAAGTTTTGTGTGCTTGCGAAACATTTGTATAGCTATGCGACGGTGATAGAATTAAATGCTTCCAATACTTTAGCCTTAACTCAGTGGCATTGTTAAAAGTGGCTACGTACGTTACCATCAGGTGCAAAAAGAGACATTTATTACGGCTGATTTAGGACAACGCACCGTAAAACCAGCATCTCCTACTACAACAAATCATCAACACTCGAAGTGAATTTGCTTGTTTCATGCGACCTAAATCTTTGACACGAAATTGTAATTTCGTTTCTTGAAAAACTAAATTCAAAATAGTTATTTGTTGTAATCGTTTAAATTGGTTTTATTCTTTGGTGTTGAAAAGGGGAATTTTTATAGAGCTTCGGGCCAGCAGCGTTACGGTCGAGCTTATTTTGAAGTAACTGATGCCAAGGGAGATATCCAAGTTGACTGGATTTATGTATTTTTGGAAAATATGTATGTTAAAGCTGTTGGAAATTATGAAAATCGCCAATATAAGAGTCAGTCTCGACTGGAAGGGTTTTATATTAATCCAAATCAGTCGTTTGAATTTATTAAAGCGGGAGGCAACGCGAACGTGGACAAGTTGTGGTCGTATGTATTGATTAATTTGTTAAATTATGGTTAAATTTCAAGGGTGGATTTTAGGGTTGGTTCCAACGTAACCTTATCTTTGCCAAATTACCAGAACATGAATTTGGAAGCTCATGTGGAGCTCCCTGCACCCATTAAAGAAGTTTATAGTTTGGCAGGCAAGTTACGTTACGATAAGGATTTGAGGACCGTTGAATATTTAGGTAAATATCGTACAGCCAATTCAAAGAAGAGGTACGGATCTTGGGGAAACGTAAGTTCAGATAGAGAAGATAATAAGTTTGATTGAGATAGCTTCGGTATTCAGGTCTCGTTAGCTGATAAGACACGCATGGGAGGAAATGTAGAATTGGAGTGGAATAACAAATGTATTAACAATTACCTGGACTTGTGGAGGTCACAAAATACTTGGAACATTCTATACAAACTGAGGACTCCCAAGTTTGACAATAAAGACACGCTTGTTACGGAAATGAGCTACAGCAGCTCAGATACATATCATAACATCACGTAAGGCGTAACCGGATATGTATCGGTGTACATAATTGAAAATAAATCAAACACTATTTATAGATGCGAGGCGTTTTATCCCGAAAAACAATCATTTGCATTTGCTAAAGTTGATTACAATGGATTAGGGAATATGAACGGAACTGTTAATGTGACGATTCCTTTTGGAAAGGTTCATTATGCCGGAGCCCATTTTAACACAAAAACTAATGCGTAAGTAATTGTTGTTTGTGGCTAGAATGTTCAAGATGAGATGGAAGTCGTATTTCTCGGCGAAAGTTCGTTTCCTACAATGCCGCTAGTTGTCGGCTTGCACACTAACAACTAACTGTAAATTATTGCTATTTTGCCTTTGTTTCAGACGTTTGTATAATCGACATTTGGAAGTATTCTGGCCTAATGATAATGCAATTTTGGACTGTCAGTGTGTTAGGGAAACTACAGCTTCCGTGCTCAAAAGTAATACAACAGGTGTACTGGTAATTGAAGTGCCTCTAACGACAAGACACATAGCTAACATTCAATTTAACTATGAGGTGAGTCTCCAATATAGTTGCACCTAGTTAAGTTTTTTCTTGACTTTGCTGCTAAATTTAAAACAACTTCTATATTTATCGTCGCAAAATGTTAAATACTTAATGATTTAAAGAGGTTCTTCAAATAGGGTAGGGAAAATCAAGAGAGAGTAGAGAAAAGGGAATCTTTTGTTCTATTTGGAAGAGTTTGTATAATGAGTTGTGAGTGAACTGATAGTGGAACGGTCGCAATTTAGGTTGAGTTAGGCCCTGGCCGGGCAAGGGAGCTGTAATTTTCCAATTTGGAACTGTCTTTTTTATCAAAGTTATTGTTCTGTTGTATTCTCAACGGTGTTTCAGGAAAAGCCTCGGTTGAACACGGGCTACACCACGGTCGACTATAACGGAAACAAAGTCCTGGAAGGCAAGTATAATTGCCAGTCGGAGGCACGGGCGGGCTTCGATAAGGATAGGATCCACGTGGAGGTGCAGAACAAGTTGGTCCCCGTCGGGGCAGACTATGTTCACGGATACGAATACGGGGCGCCGAGGGACGGCTCCAACACTCCGACTGTGGTGGGTGCATCAAATAAATCAGCGACTCCTATAAAATCCACCGTAATCTATAGCCGCCCGGCGCTGTTTCCCTACCTACTATATAGTCCTTACCCCCGACCCGATTTTGTACTCCAAACCACAATGCGGCCTTCTTTATCTCTTTTGCTGACCGCCATTGGTTTCATTATTTCGCGTTTTATACGACTATTGATCGATTTAAATTACGAATCTTAGTACCGACAGAAATTGTTCTTCGTCTAATCAACAGTTGTCTTTCAAGTGTCGGTCTTAATCGATTCCTAATTGAAATTACTTACTCGGACTGGTTTTCACATCTTCAGTTATTTATGAACGTTTTTCGCGTTGCTGACGAGTTTGATAGTTTTATCTCCATCACTCAATATGGCTATATATCTATCTCAGTGCATACACGAAACGCTATTGATTTAAACTTTGGTATATATCCCGAGTGATGAATGTGAGCCGTGCTGGGCTATCCATTCGCCCGTTTGAAACATGAGCCAGCCGAGAAAAACAAACGGTCGCCGGACACAACTCATAAGCACGCTCTAGCTTGTGGCAGATTGCGATTTCTCCCTAATCCACCAGGATGTGAATTATCACCAATTTAAACTTTTAGAACCGACAAATGTTTTTCATAGTACAGCCATTCAATAAAATTAAGTCGAACACATTTTCATCATTGGATGCACACCTATGTCATCACAAAACCTGACAATAGGATAAAGGCGATGATATCACCACAAATTTAAGCATGATCCATTCAAACCAAACTGTTAACTTGTAACCGCTAACACTTTATCGTTAGACAACGCTTTCAACGAAGACCCCACAAACTATCTCATTTTACAACTAAATTCAACAACTACACGCGACTACCGACCTGTCATTATACTGCATGTCCGATGTAATTGTGCATCAACCTACTTTCAAATAAAATCTTTTCAAGTGAACATTAGCATGCATTACATCAGGGCCTCACCTAAGCACCAAACTTTTCTTAAATAAATAATTACTGTGGACTACAGGAGACCCTTTACTTAAAACCGACCACTTAATAATTTAAGAAAGGAACCACTTGTTGTTATGTACGACCTTATAATTTAAGGCGAAACAGATTGATTAATTTACTGCTTGAATATTATATTCCCAAAGACTAACACAAATATTTTCATGTGAGAAAACGTCTCAGTGTAGAAATCGTAAAAAGTGACATATCGCAGAATTCTTTCTTTCATTGTTCTTGGTGTGTGGAAATTGTAAGAAAAATGTCGAAACAAAAAAGCGGTATTTTCTTGATTCCTGATTTTCCGATGTCGCAGAGAATTTTGTCGGCGATTCTTCTAGTACGAGTGGCGAGAATAGTTATGAACACGTATAAATATTAGAAACTGTTCGACCGAATCCTATCAATTTGATCTATTTTTTTTTAAATTTTACGTTTATACATCTACACGAGCGAGCAATTACATTTCATGGTAGTAAGGCTTGTTGGCAAGTGTCCATCCATAAAGCTGTTTCTCGGTGGTGCTTGTACCCCATTTAAAAGTAATAAAAACGTAATTTTTGCAGGATACAAAACATTTACATCTTTATCACTTAGAAAATCGGACAAAATTCAACCTAACGGGAGAAATGAACGTGCGAACAAGTTCAACTGGTCGACAGATAGCATTTTCAGCTATCCATTCAAACCGAACAGTTAAGTTGTATACTGACTATGATGTGTTAGAGCAACAATTCAAGCAGCACTCGCGTCTTGAATTGAGTTCTTCTGCTTGGATTGAATACGATCTTCTACTACTCAACAGAACTGTGGTAATAAATGTCATAAAGCACTCATTCATTCAAAACCTATTACGGGATCGAAATATCTCTTTCACACAGAATGAAGTGTTCGGTTCCCAGCAAGTACAAATAGACGTGGCCTACCCTCGCAGAAGTTTCACTGCAACGGGTTTTTATAACATAAGTGACTCGTCACTGTCTACAGATGTCTCTTTAGCCTGGGAGAAAAATAAGAAAAAAGTGCAAGCGGGCCTTGACTGGAAACGGGCTGCTTTGCACCGCGAGGAAGTTTTATTTCAAATCAAACATCCTTCATTTACAAAGGTAGTTCTAATCATTGTCGATTATCCATTTTGAGAGATTTTCTCTACAGGATATCACTTTCTTCGGGGAATATGAATATGACGAGAAAAAACTCTTAGATACCCAATTAACTGTTGATTATTCGCCTGATCCACAACAGAGACTCGTTATGGGAGCTCGGGTCGATGATAACTCTTATCCTGCCTCATACAACTATTCTTATAAAGTGTGGGCTGCACATGATGCTACCAACCTTAATTTAAATACACATGGAGGTTTTTACTGGAATCCCTATGGGTACAGCACTGGTCATTATAGCCACTACAAGCGATCCTATCTGCCTTTACAAACAGCAGAAGCATTGGCTCGTGTAGATTTGACTCGCAACGAAATAGAACTAAAGGTTCGTAAAAATATTCTAAGGATGGTCGTTTCCATTACGATCTTCTTTAAAACGTTCCAAATGGGAATATTTTTAAATTTTTAGAAAAAAGCCAGCGATCAATTGTCATATTTGTGGACAAGATATGGGGGAAAATTCCCTACTTACACAGCAAACATATCAGCAAGCCACGAGATGAACAATGCCTCAGGAGAGTTTTACCTCAATTTCGAAGAAAAGTTGGTTCAACTTGACTTTAACATGACTACAGGTATGAATAATTCGAAAAATAGTAAAGTTTTGTAAAAGACATTCCCTCCGGCGCTCCGTCGCCCGGAATAATTTTATTTTACTGATTTCAGATGGAAGCCAGAGTCTTCATGTGTACGGTGTGATTCCTGACGCCAGAAGCGCCATGTTTGATGTCTGGCGTGATTACCAGGACATTAGGGTCTCGGACGTTGCGTATTATCTCCGCTTGAATCATTCCAGACTTATCATGTCCAGTTTGTTGTGGAGGCCGGACCTCAAACACGATATTCTGGTAATACGCACAGGTGTACAACAGCACGTGTAACTATTTATTTTGTGATTATTATAGAATGGTATACGATACTCCGCTAAGCAATTATATAACAATATGCTGGAGGAAATTAATAACACCAAACAATACGTCAGATCCGAAACTAACGACGCCATTCATGGCATCTGGGACGATGCTAAACCGCTAGTGGAACACTTTTTGGAGGATCTCAGAGGACTCAGAGACATTGAAAACGATTTTGAAGAATTCAAGGTTTTCCTCAACAAATCGTACAACGCCAATGAATTTTATATCAAAGACATCGTAAACATATCAATGATGATGTTCGATGAATTAGCACTAAAAAAACACTTTGAGTCTCTTCCGGCTATAGTTTCAGAAATTTGGGAAATTATGGGCGAGTCTGGAACAAAAATCAAGAAAAGTATAGAGTGGGTCATTGAAAAGGTAAAAAACAAAATTTTAAGCTCTTGTTTTATTGTTTGCGTCGTTCGTTAAGAGCACGATATTTCTCTATTTAGAACAGTGCGTAAGATTTACGACAGCACTGGAAAAACGCGACGACCATTTGCGGTTATTAAACATTATGAAGTCAGTTTCAGTCGAAATTGTTCTTTTTGATATTAAACAACAAAAATCGTGTCCATCCATTCAACTGCGGCTGTTACTGAACGATAAATACAAACATAAAAACGCTTTCGAATAAGCGAATTCGTTTACCGTCTTCCCCAACATTACTTCATTTCCTCTTTACAACTGCAAAATGTACGAAACAAATAAATGCAATTCTCCTCTCAAAATGATCCATATTTATCACTTCTAACGCCACACTAGACTGAACATTTTCATTTTAAACATGATTTCCTACTTGGGATTCTTACACCAGGCCGATATTAACTACTGTTCGAGTAAAAAGCAAAAACTATTATAATAACACAATCGCGTGATTCAAATTCGCTCGTGTGAAAGTAGCCTAAAAAATGGCGGCAAAATAAATCCCAGGAAATATTAGATTCCTCTTTCAGCGTTATTGAACACCCGGTTTAATTTCACGTTCTTTACGATTGCTGTTGCAATTCTTAGATATTTTAAAACGTTACAAATAAAAATGAGCTAATTAATTTATTAAAAAAATGTTAATTTATTTTTATTAATTAAGTTATTTAACTATTGTTTCACAAGTAACTATTTACTTTTTTTAGTTAAAATATATGTTTTTAATGTCAGAAGCATTATGACTTTAGTGGTTTGCCCGGCGCATCCACCATTTTTATACCTGCTTTTACAAAATTAAATAAACATTTCTGTTTGCAAAGCTTGGGTTATAAAGTTTTAAAAATTGCGCAAAGCGTTAACAGCAAGATTTATTTTACGTTCTGTACGATATGTCCAGCTGTTACGCTTCTTTGATATCAAAGCGTTAAACAGAAAATCTGCTTATTAGTTTTTATTTAGTTGCTTCGAATACATTACAAAGTTGTTTTAGCACAATAAAACTTGCATTACTTAGAGTCTGTGTTTTTTCCGTCCATTCGACTTATTAAGTTCTTATTCAGAACAATTCAGATTTAACGACGGAATTTACGACAAGCATTAACTTTGTAAAATGGAAGAATCGTTTATACCATTAACGTTTTCTTTTCAATAACGCAGATTAAGACGTATTACAAGAATACGGCCGATTTTATTCGAGGATTGTTGGACGGCGACCCAATAGATCACCTTTCAGATGCCTTTAAAAATATCGTGGAGCAATACGATGCTTTCATCAAAGATTTGCACGTTACTTTTATCCAATATATGGAACAACTGTGGTCACAAACGTACGCTTTAATAGTTAGCAATTGGCATAAAACACTAGCGGCAATAGAGCCAACATTTATAAAACTGATACACTATCTGGAAACAATAGCATGGACTACGAGTCGTGAATTCTTGGATTTCTTATACATCCGTAAAAGTGAATTAATCGAATCACCCTATTTCGTTAAATTTGCAAATTTTACACACGATATGGACCGATTTTACAAAGACATTACTGGAAATAACACAATAGCTAGCATCACGAAATATACGAAAATAGTTTGGAACTTTTTGAAAGAGAAGTATTTCAATATGGTGCCATTCGGTAAAGAATTACAAGAAGTTGTGTTAGAAATAGTGAACGAATTAAACGAACTGAAAAAACTACCATCGATCCAATTCCTGCTAGCAAAATATGACGTATGGTACAATAATGTAAAATGGTTGTATGACTATTTCGACGTGGAAAATAGGGTGCATCGATTCGTTGCACTCCTGCACCAGAAGCTTTCTGATATGGCATTAACGGCACTGCAAGCTGAAAACAGGCAAGTACAAGACAATTTTACTTTGTAAAATAAGTGCTTACAATGTTCATGTAATATTCAGGTACCGTGTGGCGAAAACGAAATTTATATTCGAACCATCCGAGGGAATCATGTTGTTGGAACAAAAATTGCCCATGTCGTGGCATGCTTTCAACGAAACTCCTAAATTTCAAGTAAGATTCGATTTATATCACACGTTTTCGTTTTAATGAACTTTTCTTCTCAGGAAATTCCCGAACTACAAACAATTTATAACATACAGAATTACCTCTTAAGTACCCGTATCTCTTTTTGGGACTTTTATTACGACTACAAGCCTTACACCGAACTTTCAAGTTGGCTACCGCCCTTTAAAGGTCAGTCATCAGCAAATTGGCTAAACGTGTCCAATACAAAACTTTATTTGCAGCGCAAGCTATGCTAGTTGGTTCGCGATATTATGTGACATTCGATAGGAGATATTACGATTTCCGCGGAAGTTGCTCATATCTTTTAGCGACAGATTACGTCGATCGCAATTTCTCTGTTGTTGTTTCCTACGATAACAGTGCTAAAATCCACGAACTGTTACTCCTGATCAATAACACGGTTGTCCACGTTAACGTTTTCACAGATGTAGGTGAAACGCTACAATGCGCTACTTCTATTTACTCCAATTGACCTCTTTGGTTTTCAGAGTGTCAAAATCGGCAATGACGGAATAACTTTGCCAACACAAATCGGCGACACGTCCCTATTCCTCGAAGCCGACGTCTTTACAGCAGTAAGCAAAAACGATTTCGTTCTCGAATGTAACTTGAAATTCGATCTTTGCGTATTCGAACTATCGGGTAAGTTCAATTGTTATTATTCCTCGAGAAAATTGCCCTACAATTTTTCTCAGGATGGTACTTTGGGAAGACAGCCGGACTCTGGGGTACCATGAATAACGAACCGTCTGATGATTTCTTGACTTCACAAAAAGTAAAAGCTAAACCGAAAGATTTACAGACGTTTACGAATAGCTGGGCTCTCAAGAAATGCACCAGCAATGTGAATAACATGAATACAAGATCTCGTCTCAATTCGGCTGTCGAAAGTCTTTGCGATGAGTTTTTCATTAGTAAATTATCATCATTGACTACATGTTTCCCGAGAATTTCTAAAGATCCATTTGTGGCAATGTGTCTAAATAGCACAAACGAGAAAGAAGCGTGTTCTGTGGCTTTGGCCTATATCAGTTTATGTTCTTATTCCAATACACCTCTACGAATTCCCGATGTTTGTGTTAAATGCACTACACCAAATGGAACTGAAATACCCGAAGGTGTATCAATTCGTTTAGAAGGCTCAAATTTACCTCAAAGCGCCGACACCGTCTTTATAATTGAAGCAAAAGAATGTAACAAAAATTTAAGAACAAAGAAACATTTTGATTTAATCACAGAACAACTAGACAAAGAACTAAATCTTCACGGTTTGACCGATAATAGATACGCCATTGTGTTATTTGGTGGAGATGATGTATTTGATGAACCGCGTAATTTAGTAGTCAACAACAAGGTATTCGTCGAAGCTCAACAAATAATAACCTATTTTGATTCAATTCCGATCGGTGAGTGAAGTTGATTTAAATTTATTTTGTGAAAATAGAAAAAACAGATTCGATGTTATTCAATGTGTCGTTTGGTTTAGGTAACGGGAATTTGGATATTTTCGACGCAATAGCGTTTGCAAGAGAACTGTTGTTTAGACCAGGCATATCAAAAAATTTCATCCTAATTCCATGTTCAGAATGCAAAGAATACAATATGAGGGTAAGAAAACCAAGATAACGAATCGATAATAAGAGCCAATTTGGAGATGGGACAGTGGGTCCTGCATGTGGCAGCAAGTGCATCGGAGCCGATTTTTAAAATTGTGAATAGGTCGCGTACGTGTCGCGTGCAGAACGATCAGGTCAAGTCGATGCAGTGGCCCCTGTTTGGTGGAGGAGTCCACTAAATCTGCCCCGACCACACTGGCCTTAATCCAAATCGCTGGCTCGAGACAAGACAGTGGGGTATAACACTGAGTTATTTTGTAATTGCTTTTCAGCTCGACTATGCTAGCCTACACCAGTCGCTGTCAGAGAACGATATCACCCTACACATATTAATGAACGAAGAATTTTCTCTACAAAAGCGACGGGATATTCCTTTCGGTAAGTGTTCGCTTGCACGCTTATTTTAAACGACTCGTGTTCGAAGAAAGTTAATTTCGATTGCTAAAGCTTTGAATTTAAATAGCCGACAAATCGTAATTCGAACTTTCCAAAATATATACGACGCCACGTACACCTGCCCAGGACGGCATTTGCAACCCAATGCAAATTTTCGACCTGCCACTACCCTGATTTATTCCCACACATATGCGATTAATGTGATAACAAAATTCAATCATATAAATTTAAAAAATCTATGTCCTATTTAATATATAACAAGTAAATGAATTATTTACGTGAATTAAAAACATAAGGCCGCTGCTTGTACATATTAATAGTAGTTTATTTATGCTTAAATTGATACTAAATAATTCTGAAACACTTTGTGGACGGAATTATTTATTTAGAATCATATACTTGTACTGCTGTCAAACTATACAAACTAAACATTCATTTTAAGTAGCACTGTCAAAATAATTCAATTCAAATAATAAAGCACTACACACTGGAAATTCAGTAGCTTCAGAAATTTACCGATGTCATTACTTGTTTCATTATGTTTACTGTGTAAGAGTATTAGTGGTAATAGTCTAAAGTTACATAAAGCTTTATTTATTTTATTCAAATAAAACAGTTGTTGTTCTTTCATTGTTAAGTAAAAAGCTTTTTATTACATTGTGTGCTCTCGCATCCACCATTTTTAACATTTGACTTAATTAATGGTCATTTAGATTAGCAAAGTTTAGGTTATGACTTGCAAAAAGTTATTGATGTGTTAATTTTTTTGTTAAATTTCTGGGGGCTTTTAATTCAATGTTGTAACTTAAAATAACCGCTCTGCCTTAGATCCTATAAAAAATTATACTGTTTTTATTACGAGTTTTTCTATTATTCGTAGGCGAAAGCGGAATGTTGAAGGTTAAAAAAAAGATGTATTCTTTATTTTTTTAGTTATAGCTTTTTACACAATGTCGGATAAGTTTACGCCTGGGCTAACCGTAGCAGATATTAAAATTATTAATTAAAAAAATGCAAGATTTTTTCAAGATGACAGTCGTTTCATCGCTTTTGGTTATGGAAGTTTCAAAATTGAAATTCGGCGTTTGCTGGATTGTAATGGATATGCAAAGAAGTCAAACATTGTGACTTCAAGTATTGTGTGAAAAAAGTGGCCATGCCATTGAGATGTTCTCAAATAGCTTTTGAGCAGTTATATTAAACGTAATGTTAACAGAGAGTGCTTTTGTTCGAATAGAAAATTTCGGTTATGTGAATTGCAGTGTTATCGTCGGATGTTATTCTGTACAGACTAGGATGCACTGAATGTGTTATTTTTGCGAGACATGATGCCGCCCCCTAGAGTTATAAAATGTTCATTATGGAAGAGCACAGATTTAATCTCAGCGTATGTGTGTCTGATTTTGCGAGATACTGTAAATAAATAGCAATCTCGGGTAATCCACACTTTTCGCGCACGTGCTGCTCTATTCGCATTACAAAATGTGACCCTGTGGTATCTTTGGAATGGCCCAGCGGCGGCCAATTTCTATATCTTGCGAATTCATTACATTTCATGATACGCGTCCTAAGATTTGAGACTCCGACACAAGCTGCGTGTTGGGAAGCTGTTAATCTATTGTTGTGTAGTCTGTGTGTAAATGGAAAATAATAGAGTGCGCGACGTTATTAATAAATTTGCATATGAAATAATTTGGTTTAGTGCATGTTGTGTTCGTTTGAATGTATATACGCGCTGTTAAATACCTAGGACTTTTGAGCTTTACCGTCAAAAAATATTAATTTCATCTTCATACCTGTAACTGGAACCACATTTGCGCAGTTTTCAACGGTTCACCTGCATTATGCATGCGGACTCAGTCGGTAAATCTCTGAAACGAGCGTGGAAGAATTGCGGCTTGCACTTATATCAGATGATGTGATTATATAGATTCGAGTTTGAATTTTTCCGGATTATAATTGATAACGTAACTTGACTAATTAATTAGTATCAGAATTCCGACCAAAGTTTGCTTGTAGTAGGTTCTGAACGGAATAGGTAAGCGTCGACTATCTGATAGAGCCGCATAAACTCGATAACTAGGCGTCTCCTACGTACACTATAATTTTGGCTGGCTATACGTAATATATGCCATACACCAATGCATCCGACCGTCATTCGTCCGCTATTACAAATGTTGACTTAAACCACAATAGTTAATATATTCATCCACAATGTATAATGTGGGGAAACTGACAGGGTTGGGCAGGCAAGGTTGTTGCGGTTGAAAATGGTTCGTAGCCCAGCTCGCAAAAAGCGAAAAACACAACTATTATTCTATCTCTTCTCCAGTCGGCAGATCTAAACGTTTGACATTTTTATGCCACGACAAACACACCTCACAATTAATGTCGGAAAACTTGTAGTATCGAACAAATATAGCTTTTTCTAAGTGGTAATATCTGTTTCCACATCTTTAGAAAGTAGTCAATTCACAATTTTCAAATCAATATATACACTTATTAAGCAAACTGGGTAGATACGGTTTTCCCCGTTGAGTTTATAGTTGATTTAAATTATTTCTCTGAAAAATTCCTATTTTTTTAATGAAATCAATTTTAAAATTACGTTTGTACCGCAACTGAAAACAGATAGAGCGATTAATTAAAAGTAAAGTTTTGAAGAGTCGGGAAATTGAAAGTATAGCATTATTGTGAAACACATTGTACGTTGAATAGGTAAAATGCTGAAAAAAAAGCCTCGAACTTGTCGAATTTGGAACTGTTCCAATCCAACTGTCAGTTTCAATCGCGCTCTTGATAATTGATAAAGATAGACGCAAAGAAATGTCGAAACGCTGAGCATCGTGAAAGGTATTTCCAGTGATCCGGAATATTGCTTGGTTTTTATCTTTAGCCCGATGTGATTATTTAAATTTATTGTATAGCACTGATATGAAGAAAAATTATGTTTCAAATCCAGCAAATAATTTCAGTCCAATGAAGCCGTCTCAACTACTGTCACCTTCATAATAATGAATTTACTCACACAAGATTGTCGGAATTCCGCTAATATTCCATTACAAAGCACATCAGGAAAAGGATTTAATGACCATTGCATAAAACACGAAACATGAAAGTGACCGACTGTTCCTGCCTAGACTATTGAATAACCAAATAAAATTCGGGAGCTTCGCTAACACACAATGACCTTTTCTTGTTTTCCACGTTAACGTGTGGCGAATCTACATTCTTATCTATATGTAAACTATAAATTCACTTATTCCTCAAATCTTATATTAACTTTATTAGTGCAAATTGTACTCAATGGGGTATTTGTTATTTAAAATGTCTGGAAGTAAAATTTTGATTTGATTAAATAAGTTACACTTTTGGTTTCAGGGATTGACAGAAGGACTGCATATTCAAAAAAGGATATTCACGGACTTCTAGGTGACGTGGCTTTGCGAAAGCAGGTCGGCCTTCCAAAATCCACCCTAGGCTATTGTGCGCCTCTGGCGTTAGAAACTAATGGTAAGTTTGTCTCTGTCCTGAATCCGATGCCATGGCACATATAGTCCGAAATGGGCCATTCTCTTGGCGCGCCGCCGGTCAGGATCCGAGATAAACCTGATGTTCTTCGTTGGCTACCGACGTCACCCGTCTCTTGTCTTGTATTCACAGAACTTGCAACGGATTTTCAATTCGAAGGTTCTTCGACAAATGCACGCAACGTTTAATGGATATCTAAAGAAAGCCGTTACTTTTCTCCTTTATTTTGAGAGCTTCGCGCACTTTAACTGTTTACTCGAGAATGAACCTGGTATTTACGAGTTCGCAAATTCCGACCGTCTCTGATCGTGCACCCACATCACGCTTTACGAATACTAGCTTGTTTCCGGCGTCATATGTGAATTACCGTTCATTACGCTATGATTCTATTAAATTAATCACTAATATCGGAAATTATTCCAATGTAACCAATAACCGTTTACGAGATAAAAAATAACCTTGAGTAGATTCGTGGTAGGCACTCTGCTATCGTGCTTTACGCTACTTGAATTTGGATCCAAATGTATGTCCTCACCTGACCACCACCTATACATCTTATACTGAGTGATAGATGGATGTATTGGCGATCATCGTGTAACTAAACTGGTTCTGGTTGTTTCTAGGAACCGTTTTCAGCGGCAAAAACTTGCAGTCAGAGAAGAGGGGTAACATTAAGAAATTCGCAACCGTATTTGGCAAGCGCGTTGCGGAAACTGCCCGACCTACAAAATGTGTCGATTGTGAATGTACCGCTTTCAACAGTGGAGTCTCTTACATGGATTGCTACCAGTGCACGGTTCCGACGAGGACAAATATTGATTATGTGAGTATTCGCGATACACCTATTAAATCGTCGCCTTCAGCCGCACGCGTTGCGTTTTGTAATTCTTCAGTCCAACAAATGGTACTTCTCCCCGAACGGAATTGCCACTAAGTTGCCCGTTGCTACTTCTCATGTCTCACGCCCACTCTCAATTCAATCCAGAATTTATATTCTCACAAAATTTATACGACACTTCGTTGTCGACCCTTTTTCAAACTATTCATTTTCTACTTTATACTGTTCACTTCGCTTCAATCTTTCTTGCAAAAACTCCCCTTAAAAATTATTAATTTTCTATACCGTGTTGCAGGGTTTCGACGAAACCTCCGCACTTTTCCAGAGTCAGTCGTTTGAAGATGACGAGTTGTAGAATCATCTGCGTGATTACTTACTTGTCTAGAACGTAAAGATATTTATAATTTTTAGGAAAATTTCTGCTGTACATACAAATAATAAAAAAAATTAAACAGAAAATGTCTTTACTTCATGTACCTTAATGCCCTCTAAGACTTTGCTAAGATAGCGATTGTTAAAGCTGACAGTGATGTACGAGAATAATTTAGGTGATGTATAATATAATAAATAATAAAGGTTGTCAGTTCGGATATTAAGTAGGGTCGGTTTATGGGACTTGTATATGAGCTTAGTCACTGCGCCACCGGAATCCTGAACTAGTCCCACACACGCGTTCACTATTTATGAAGAGTATTTGTGTAGAGTTTCTAATTATGCACAATCTTCATTAAACACATATTTGTGATGCCACGAGGAATATTCCGGAGCTTCAGCGCATTTACAGACTTTCAATAATTACTCGGAACTCAGTTCGTTCACAAGTCAGAGATATCCTCCTGTACATTCAGCTTTCATCAGACCTTTTTTTGTATCACCGATTGTTGATTCGTGCTCGATTCAACACAAAGACCCCTATTCCATTTTATTAAATACTTCGATTCTTGAGAATTTGCCGATTGCGAACCTGTCTAAAATTAACAATCTCGCCCCTTGACAATGCTAATTCCGTTCGTCCTCAAGACTCATTAAAATTTGCATTTAAACTTATTATTTCTCGCATTTTAATTTGAGTCGTGTTTGCCAACAAGTTCGAATAGTGAAAAACACGAGAGCTTTGAATCGTATCTTCGCTAATTTAAGTACAAACTGCGGAAGTTGAAGTTTGCATTAATGATCCAATTGTTTATTTTTCCAAGATGACATTTTGAAAAATTGGAACATTAGTATTCAAGTGAAGGCAGTCAGACAAACCTCGGAAAGAGGTTGAAAGTCAACCCTCGCGGGACTAGAGAGAACAATCTTTCGCATGACAACCAGCTTGAGTTTGGAGCAACCGTCGCCGTCGCCCCACTCAAGAAGGTTCAATTCGCGTCACCTAGAAATTGAAACTAAAATACATAAAAAAAACTGTCTGCACTGTATTTGAAATTTCATCGAATCAGCGTGCATAAATCACGAACCACGCTTTGAATTTATATGCGTGGCGTCGACGATGCACCGCCAACAAAGACTTAATAGGAGAAAATGTTATACGCGAACTTGAAGAGCAGACTAGTGATTTATTCGCACCAGGTATGAGAGGACAAGCTTATCTTTTGAATGATGGTCCTTGTTAAAAATCCGTAGCCTATTAGGATGTCGGTGGGGAGTACGCTGGCAGAAATACGGCTGCCCTGAACGCTGCCCCCCGTTGGCCGTCCCGTAGTGATGCTGCTCTCTCTTGTTCCGTTTTCAACCAGGCGCGTGACACAGAGTTCAATCGTGTTTTCGACAACTACGAGAATACGAAATGTTGCACTCAAAAACGCAAATTACAAGATTTTAAGTTTGTGACTGGAATCGTAATTCATACCAAAATGCAAAAACTGATATATTTGAGATGAAAGTGTCGTGTCTTTAATCCGTGCTGCGAAGACTGGCGGATTATCCATACAGAAAGGTCGTTAGTTCTTTACGGCTGCTACATCAACTAAGATACCTAACTCTCTCGAGTTGAAGCAATTTAACAATCTATTGTACCGGAACGATATGCCCCACCTAACTAAACCATAATGTTAAAACACCCCAATTGATTCAATTTTACCCGAGAGGGTCGGAATAAAAATGTTTTCGATCCCGTTCCTTTTCCAGCTCCACTTTTTCTTCTCTACTAGGCAAAGTGCAGTAGAAACACGGATGAGCAAGCTGGGAGCTATTATAGAGTCGGTCGTTAATATAAATTATTTTGAAACAATACTGAAATGTGAAGGGTACAAAAAGTATCTTCCATCGATTTTGGTACTTAGGATCGTGTAATTTATTGAGCGACTTTGGATAATATCAAAAGCATGTGGGCCCTGCTCAAGTTTTAAGCTTAGTACAGTGGATTTCCTCGAACATGGCGACGTGTGAACACCTGGGGGTTAGTTATGAGGGCCTCGATTGCCGATCTCACTTACAAAGTTGAAAATCGGTGCCGAAACACGGATTCGTTTACGCAAAAGATCCGCGGGGCACGAGCTGGTGGCGGCGAGGGTGCGCGAAACCACGCGTCTTAGGGCGCACGCTTGCACTCGCGAGGAGGGAGAATAAGTCGGGGGCGGCAAAGCCGCCGGCTATGTGATTTAGTTTCTACCCTCTCCACGCGATGTCCGCACAACTGGTGTTCGCTTGTAATATTGGAAATCGTCAGTACATTTGCACACGCGACCCGATGCGACAAGAAGCGCGCTATTTTATTCTTGATTAATTAATCCGATACGAGAGATGTGTTCTTGTTCCCGGTGTTTTTGATATGTGAGTGCGGTTTAAGATGCAATGAGATGATGGCATGTGGGACTTCACTGTGGTAACTCGGTGCAGTCGGCACTATGTGGACGTTTCTCTGCTATTTTACGGTCCTCGCAGCGTGGATCTTCGCCTTCGAAAAGCGCATCTTCGGTAAGGCACGCTCAATGGCACAACACGACTCCCTCCTTTGTTTCAACTCTCAAATCCACACGTGATTTCCGCCACTAATTACTATTTATGAAACAAACAACTTGCCTTTGCGCTCAGACAATGCAACAACTGCAATATTTGTATTTGCAATTAATTTAGCGATAAAATCTGTGAAGCGACAATGTTTTCAATGAAAACATTATGGATATTAATAGAAACGAAATACGCAAAGGCGATATAAAAACACTATATTACCACGACTCAAAATTTAGCATCGTCGGATCACGGCCTTTATTTTATCTTTATGACTTTGTCGCGTCTTTATTGTAATAACGTTGTTTCCTAAATTAGAAATCATTCGATAACATTTTACTGACAATGCATCACCACAGAATTAATCGGTCATTCCGTATCGTGCAATCTGAACGAAACCCCTCGACCAATTATCTTGATTAAGGAACCACACTTTGAACGCATAAAAAACAAACAAATCTTCCGATCCCTGTTACGAACAACATAAAACTAATACCACACGAAATGTATACTGAAAAAAATACACCAAATCAACACATTTCCATCGATATCCATTAAGACTTAATGAAATTGAAACAGATTTGTGTCACGTGTATATCATCAGAATTGACAAGATATTAAACATGGCCTTGTCATATGTCGTTTTTTACACACGCATGCTCTCCATGAAACATTTCCTAGATATATACGAATCAAATATGTATTATACATGCCATTTGGAGAAATTACCTTATAAATTGTGTTATACATGAGAATTTAATGTCATCACTGTTCAGAATGTTACGTTTCTTTTTAGGAAAAATCAGAAAAAATCTTTTTTACTCAAACATTTCAACCTTTATTTATTCGGGATTTTTTAAAATAGAAAGAAAACGGCCAGCTCTTAAACAGCCAGCCGTTTTACCTGGTTTTTATCCCATACATAAAACAAAATGCCGCCATCTTCATTTAAGTCTAGCAAAGAAAAGTATGCCTGTTAAAATTTCTCTTTACGTTTATAGCCTTATTATTTTTAACAAACCACTCGGAAGCTGTAAATTACCTAAAATATTTTGGCGCTTCCACTGCTCTACTAAAAATCCTGTCTTCCGCCATTCAAACAAATCACTGTTTGCATACAAGAAAAGCCACTTTTTCAATTTAAATTCTCTTTTTTATATAGACAAACAAAATTAAAAATTACGCTTGTTAAACATTTTCCTTATGCCGTCAACAAAAAGTTTGATTAAATTCATTTGAGAAAAGATAAAGCTTTATAAATTCAAGGCACGTGATCGCTTTCTTACGACAGTTTCCTCAAACTATTTCTGAACAATCAGAAAAATAATTCTCATCAATTGGTCAGCGATAAAAGAAACGTGGAAGAAAGTTTGCAAAAGAAAAAATTGAAACAAATAAAGAAAGATATTTTTATTTTCATAAAAAATATACAACACTTTGATGAAACTTTCGTTAATTTTCTTGCAAAATACTGAAAAGTAACAGCTATTGAAGCTCGTGTTACATGTAGCATGAATAAAAGTTTGGTGGAAGTTTTACAGCGGCGCTTTAGCGGTGGAATAATTAGAGAGGTGGGTGTTAAAAGAACAAGGTTTGGGTAGAATTAGGCAAACAAACGAAATTCTTGGGAAATAGGGTAATTATTTGCAAAGTGAGTATGAATGCGGCATTTTCAAGAATTATGCTACGAATAACATCGAAACTGCTGTGGTAGCAACATATATTACAGAGACAAATGGATGTAGAACGAGAACTAAGTGAAACAGTGGACTGAAATAGGTGAGAGCCGAGAAATGTGTGGAATTAGCCTCGAATATAGCCAATGAAAAGAGGATCCAGCCGCGCCAAAAACTTACAACAGCCGTCGGATCTCAAATAAATATACCTCACACTTGGATGCACCATTTCTTACCCTCTGTTTAATACCACTTTCTCATCTTTTTATCCCGGCTTGATAACAGATAACTTACTACTACGAACACCACGGGGGCACTCTCTTCTAACTCGTCCCTTTTCCTCAAACTTTATTATATAATTATACTCTCTTTATGTATAATAATATTATCTACACAATCAATTACATTGTTTTCATACAAAGCAAAAGCCTTTCATCCCTTTGCACAACACATCCGCTTAAGAATACAGGACCATATTCATTCACTTCACGTCAAAGCATATGTACATTTTCAGTGAACGTAAAAAATTTCCTTAAATTAATATTTTTGCTTGCGCTGCAAAACTAATTTCTTCCACGTCATTTAACACAAAAGCCGACAATTTTAACCCGTTTCAAACAAATCATCTATTTCAAGAACACTGTAAGTAAATTGAAGATTCCACCCATCTCACAAGGCGGCAAAGAATTTTTAATCTTTCCACGGTTGAACTTGATCGATAGGTCATTTGACTGTTAGAAACATCACCGCTTTACAATAAACGGATTATTGATAAAGAAATGAATTGTGGCTCGCTTATTTCCAGGAAGTGAAACTAACATAGTTGTGAATCAGGAATAATGCATACGGCCTAGTGCTCTCTCCACTTTGTTTAAATATTAAATTCATTTACATTGACTCAACTACACTAATGCAACAAAAAATAAAACTCTCCATCATACCAAAGTATAGGTAATCATCATTAATAACAATTACAACTATAGGCCAGTTCTCCATATGCTATTATTATCAAAAATTACTCAACTTGAACTGGTCATGTAAATTAGAGAGAAAAAGACCCAGATAATACGATAATATTTATTTGAAACGAGATGTCATTATACCACCCTTCACAAGTATTGTGTGATTTTTACGTCATAACATTGATTTTCTCGAATTTCTTTCTTTGCTTTGTCCAACTGGACTTGAAATTCTTTCAGCTGGAAAATCTGCCTACCACCACCACTAACTTTGACAAAGACTGAAGAAAATTGACCGAAACGTATTATCAAAGAAACGAGGGTGTCACCCTCTGTTTTGATTTGTTTTTATTTATTAGGAAAAATGTACACACATTTTTGTCTCATTAAACTTTCATTCCTAGATATTAAATACATTAAACCATCGTAAATTTTTTGCTAAAGAAAATGGCTTCACAAATTTACAAACTGATGTAGTGATGTGAAACTTTACAGTTTGAACACGCTTATATTAAAAAAAAAAATTGACACAAAAAATATATTATATCACAGCGTCAGGTTTAATTTTTTCGAAACAGAAATTTTGAATTAAAAAAATCTTTCTCCCAATAAAAAATTTATTGGCCGAAATACTGTTTTCAAAACAAAATAGATGTTTATCTTCTTTGATTGAACAGATAGAGTATAAGTATAGTTATTTGATTGAAATCCTAATTCTGCCAGTAAATATTTATTGGCGTTTGGATGAAAATGAAGACAATTTTTAGTAGCTTTATTTAAACTTTTGCTAAAGGAACTACTTGAAACAAGAAAGCACAGTTTTTTTTTTCGTATTTCCAACACTATCTTTATTTTATATGTGCGAAAAATTTCCTTCTGGCTATCAAGAGAAAAAGATCTAATTTAGTGGATTTTCCATTTTAAGAAAAAGATTACTCATTTGTACTGCAATTGTAATGAATTTTATTAAGTTTGTAAATGTAAAGTCTTTAAAAATAAGAGAAGATTCTCTTCAAAAAGCCATACATCAAGCAGGAAATTTGTGTATTCAAAATGTGTTGAAACATTTGGCAAACTCACGAAATTTAGTTTTTATATTGAAATATTCTCGCAAATAAGATACTAATCGATTGAAAAGATGAATGATTGATGAGAGATGCATAACACTTGTTGTGTTCATGTACAAATAATCGCTAGATACATAATATATTACAGTTTCACATTTAAAGTATCAGTTTATTGCTTTACAAGACAACGAAGTTTTTTCTGAGGGAACTCAAAGTATCCCATCCATCACTAGTCAATAAATCTGCAATCATTGTGATAAAATTTTCTCTCTGAGGGAACTGTATCACAACGAAGTAACATCTTTTTTGCTAGCCGTCGGTAAATGTTCAAACTTGGTGGTCGTCTCATGTTTACAAAAAGAGCAATACCGCTTGAGAGAATATTTCGAAATTGTGTAAAACTTTCCCGTAATAATTATGAAAATTGTTTGAAATTGAAAAATGTTTCGTTTGCTGTGTTTTCGAAAGCTAAATCAATTAGTTTGTTTCACTGTAGAAGTACGAGTAGGTAAAAGTTATCGAGATGGAATGGATATTTTAATAAACTTTCTAGCGGCTTCATGATTAGATTTGAAATTAAATAACCGATTCCCTATTAAAATGCCGTAAAATTTTGAGAGAATAAGTGGCTCTTGTTAGTTTTGTACTTTTGCAAGATGTTCATCAATTTTATGTGGGGCTTGGTTGGTGTACCTTATTTAATATTGGCAAAAGCCGCTTCCTTCTGAGAATAATTTTGTGGGCGGTTTGTGGCACAATACAATTATGCAAATTATTAATTATTACTGTGGCGTGTTTAAGCGAATTCTAAGAAATAATTTGAGATAATTATTTGTCTGGTTTAATAATCTGTTCTAAAAAGTAAATTTAAAAATGAAACAAGTTATGTGTTAAAAATCTTCAACAGCCAAGAAATATTGTGTGAATATTTAAAAAAAATAAACAAAAAGTAAAAGGGAATTATTACCGAGTCCGTGTATCAAAGTGCAAAAAACATCTTACTGTGTAACAGGAGAAATGTAGAATCTGTAAATTTAGTAGTTAAGTTTGGAAAACTCCCTTAAGTATCCGGGGTCTACGGAGAGAACTGATATGATCCGGGAGAAGGCATTTTGCTTAGAATTTTATTTTGTACGGAATCTTGAGAATTTATTTGCATAACGTTTTATAAATAAAGAACGCGAGTCAGATGATTGATTTTTAATAGATTGCTTGGGGACTTTGAGTTTCGAAAAGGTAATTCTAACCTTTGAATTGACGGTGCAAATGTGAATTTTCGCCAAGAACGTCATTTATAGTATATTAAGATTTGTCTTGATCGATATTACGTAACTCAAATCAAGCCATTTCAATGTGAGAAGCATTTCAAATATGACGCTTCTGACGTTTATATTGCTTTTTTATATTTCATATAGATATGTGAGTGTTGTAAACATTGTAATATATCGTGTGGCCGTTCTGCCTGAGCAATTTTTATCTTATAAATCAAAATTTGAATTTTTAGTGAAAATGACAAGGAAGTTATAGAATAACTTAATCACGTAAGCTTCGTATCACATTTTCATCACAAACTGCACAGTTCACTGTCTTGTTTGTTTTATTTTGCAGATGTAACAAACCTGCCTGTCCAAAGTATCATCATCAAAGCGGGCGAAAACAAATCTCTTGCTTGTCCTGGAGTAAACGAACACTCTTTAGTGATAGCCTTAGAATGGCTCTCTCTAACTCACAACGTCAAGCTGGTGGAGTTCATGAGTGATTCTACAACGGTCTGGGTTAATCAGCATCGCATTGCACTTCTTCCTGATACTTTCGGATTAAGTTTTCATCCCGCAATTGCCGAGGACAGTGGTGACTATGTTTGTTTAGTTAATAGCAGACCCAAACCGGATGGCATCGTTCGTCTCATAGTGCAAGGTATGAATTTCTCCGAAATTTACTTAACTAAATCTAGACTAAAAATTCTTCCCACCGACCTACCCAATTATATGTCCAACGCTAAATGGACTAAACTTTAATTATTTAACAAATCTCGGTTACGAGAACCTCGTTCTGGCACATCTGCTTGTTTCCTCACAAACTGCGGTTTACTCTCATTACTGTTATCGCAAATGTTGCATAAGATGAGAAAATTTGGTCAATTTTTAGAACTTTCTCTGGAAAAGGAGACTAACCAAAAAACTTCTCAATGGAGCGCAATGTATTATTTCCTTTTTCAACTCTTTAAATCGGCTTTACACCGCGAAAAGTTTAACGACCTTATAAATCATCTCTCTGGATTTAACATTACATGTTTCTTTTGTATTATTGACTTTTCCGGTATAAGGAGTGAAGCGGAACATAAAAATTAATGAAAAATGTAATATATCTGGTGCTGTTCAACCGTACAAAATATACGCCATCCTCCACTTAAATATATTAATAACCGTTCAACGATAAAATTGAAAATTGATTCAAATTTACTATAAAATTACTTTTACATTTTACTTTTGGTTCCATTTTTCCACAAACTTTTTACATAAAATCCCAAAGCTCACAAACAATTTTAATAGTACCTTGCAATCAAAACAATGCGATATTCATTGATGGAAACATAATGCTATTTTAAGCCACTTTAAAATAACGTAACAGCGTAATCAATTTAGCAAACAGAACTAAATTTATTTATCTTCAAATGCGGTTCAATTTAGATGCAAACGTTAAATAAAAAACAAAGATTAACAAAGATCAACAAAATTTCAATCTTGTAATTAAAAAACTTTTAACCTAGTTTTATGAAATCTAAAATTAACGTTAAAGAATTCCCATTTCAGCAATTAGGACGACTTCATTTAAACGCTTCATACATCGAACTCGCTGCAAATTAGACAAGCAAATTGGTCACCTTTTTTATTTTACCCTTGTTTCTTATGTCGTTACTTACTCGCTCGTCTACATTTTTCATTGATTAAAGGTGTTTTTAAAGTAAAAAATATAAATGTAAAACGCAATCACTTTAATGAAACATTTGACAGAAGCCATGCACGGCTAATGTGTTAAAATCAAATTAGCTTTTACACAGAATTTTCAAGAGTTTTTCATTCCGTTAGAAATAACTAAATTTGCTATTTGTTCGATTATTGTATGTAATAGTATTTATTATGGAAAATACAACGCCGATTGAACCCTTAATTAATATAGACACCGATTTTTAAAGTATCGCTTGAATTACCAGATTGTAGTTTTCAAATTATAGCACATTTGTTATGCGTTTTAATAAATAAGAAAAACTGCAATTTGAGAGCATTTACTAATTTATCCCTTTCTTTGTTAAACTAGGTCGAACTAAATTCGTACCATTATTTATGCAAAATACAAGTTTACAATTTAATGCTTCTATTTAAACAGCTATTTGTTTTATTTATTTTTGGCACTTAACAGAGATTCTGAATACAATTTATATCAACCCGTTTATGACGGCTACAAAGTTTCTAGCATCTATACAATTTTTTTTTCTCCGTGAGTAAACGTAATTTAACTTTATTTTCTTTATGCAACGCCATTTTCTTTTTAAATAAAGTTTTTAGGACACTGAAAACTTTAAACATTTAAATTAATTGTTCGTAATTAAAAAGTAGCCAAAATTGGTATTGGTTTAATGTATTGTCTTTAATCAAAATTTTTGTCCAAAAAAAGTTCTAACTAGGTTAAAGCAATAATATTAAATTATTGAGAGAATCAAGTTGTATAACATGAAAAAATGTCCTTTCAGAACCTGTTCTCTAAAAGTTATATACTACCAGCAATCTTCTTTCTTTCATTTTATCTTAGTGAAAAGCAAAAAAATGGCTATTAATATTCATGGGTTAAATCGGGGACATGATAGCCGCTATGAATTAAATGAAGCGGGTGGACTTGGCAAGAAACACTCTTTATATATATGAAAAGATTTTATTGTGTAAGTATAAAGTCCATTGCTTTAATGTTTAAGGGTGGAAAAAAGATTGTTTTTGCGGTTTTCTAGTTTCCGGTTTAAGTGAGCGATTGGTGATGCTGAATATGTTTAACGTAAATGAAACGAGAATCGTGCGAAACAATGTAAGTAACTGTGAGCAAGTAGTGGCGCATTTTACGCGTTAGTAATTTTGATTTATCAATTTTCGAAATCGAATTTGTCGACTGCAGCGAGGATACGAGGCGAAATAAAGTATACTGAAAAATATACGAGTATTAGCCGATCCCTTTTGTCTTTTCTCGAGCGAAAACTCGGACAACAGAAGCAGCCAGGGTGCGTTTAAACGCGATGAACATTTTTACGTATCATTAAAAATTTTAGAACTGTATACACACGATTTCGTCCCCTCTTAATGCGGCAATCGGATTAGCAACTATGCACCATATAGATATTTGCCGATATCCGGAAACGATCAAGTTAAACGCACCTATTTCCCGGAAACTGCGCCCCATTGTTCTTTGATTTCGTTTAGATGCATGAAACATGAAATGAGGTGTTAAGCCCTGGAGATTTACCAAACGCAGACAGTCGTTACGCAAAGAGAGGACGCAGCGACCGTTTAAGCTCAGCCGGTCTCCGGCTCCGGTCGCCGGTCTCTCCTTCCGGTGAACTGCAAGTGTTAAACTGAATCGATTCCGGGTAGCTATCATTTAGCAACCCGTCGCTAGTCCCATCCTCGCGTGCCGTTGCCGATAATTACACTGTTTAACTAAATGGAAAAACGCAAATTGTTTCCTACAGAATAAACCGGTTTCACTCCGCAGAATCCACACCTCTTTGACGCACTGAATTCACGCCTCCTTCCACACTTTAATAACAGATCTCAAACTCGCAAAACAGACTCACAGAAACCAACTACAACTGAGAACGCTGTTTAACTACTATATACGCAGTTATCACTGAGTAACTCAGTTAATTTCCTCCACGTGAGACGACCCTGTACTAGATGACACAAATTTTCATCATCCTTATCATTCCAACGCTAGAAACCGCAAAATATGCGACTGCACACCTTTATTATACGCTTCCCTGACTGAAATTCAAAATATACCACTCAAAAAAAGAAAACACTGATTCTTTTGCATTTTTAGGAAATTTCTATAATTTTTATTCAATTTTGTAAAATGAATTGTACATTTGAAGAACAGAATAAGAAACTAAGATTGCGCAAAAACGACACTAGCACCCAGCCTTTTCAAAAACATCAATTTAATTCTGTTAATTGAGTTTTTATTTTTACATTTTGCATGCAATATGTGCCACTCTAAACCTTAAATTGATGTTCTTTTTGAATCCTGAAGCACTTTTATGTTTTTTGTGTTGAAAATGTGTTTTTTTCTGTAGATGTGCCTGATGCGCCGGGTCGCCCTCTTATCGTCAGCTTTACATCTAGGTCGGTCAACCTCTCATGGGCCCCCTCGCAAGACACGCACCACAGTCCAATCACTCACTATATCATCCACACTCGGTAAGTATCCTATTTAACCTCCCCTAAATTTGAAAAATGTCAAGGCCACCACTCCCTAGTACTGATATATAACCGATAATAATCGCCATCCTCACCACCCTCATCACCTGTCAAAGTTCGCTGTGAGTTGTAAAATCATTTCATTTTCATGAAAACACAAACGTATCCCAGTGTCAGTGCGGTTTACTTTCGTACCAGGATTATGATGAATCCTTGTCGTTAGTCAAAATATTTAAGCATTCATCCGCGTTGTGCTAACTTAATTGTCATCGCTTCCATTGAATTTTACAAAGAAAGCGAGGACTCTGCGATTCGTCAAAAATGAATACTGAAAGTGATATGCCAAATTCATCGCTAGGTATTCTGTACTTTTGAATTTTTTTTCCTAATTCTCAAGATTTTGTCTTTTACGAAATGAGTTTGAGTTACCACGAATTCAAACACAACTAGAGACTGAAACAATAACAGTGAGCGGCTTTAATAAAGTGGGTTAATCAAAAACAATACAAACATACAATCCCAACAGAATCTAAAATTTAAATAAACTTAAAACGCGCTAATTACGAATTTATAAGCACCAAATAAAAATGGTGGATGCGCCGGGCAAAATAAAATATATAACTAAATCTTGTAATTGTCGTACACCAGTCTCTGTGTCCATTAATTGCGGCCTAGACTACACACAACAAGATTACTTTTTAGCCAAATCTAACAAAATATTTGTTTCCAAATTTTTATTGTCTGTGATGTTAATTATCTTTAAAAAACAAACATATTCCAATTGATCACGTCTGGTCTGTAAAAAATACAAATACAGACAAAGCAGAATTATTTGTTTAATCAAATTTACAAACAGCTGCCCCTCCCAACAAAAATAAATTTATATCACTTTCAGTAACTAAATTGTGTTTAAATAAATTAAAAAGAAAATATGATTTTTTTAAGTTAATAATATACAAGTAAAAAAATTAATGCTTTAATCAATGGCCAACACAAAATATTTTAATATTTTAACCTTACATTATTGGAAATGCAAAGAAATGAAAAATTGATAAAAATTAAATTGGAATTTGAATCGATTTGAAGAACAGCCTATGCATAAACGCTTTGGGATGTCTATAAATATAAACAATAATAGTATTAAAAGACAACAGTATTTTTACTCAAAATTTGATAACTTTGTAGCTAATTCAATGTCAACAGGAAAAACTCTAATGAGTTTTTATCTAATAATAAAAGTGACTATAAATACAAAAAAAACATTAATCAGTTAATTAAAATTTTTCTTTTGGTCAAACCTTGTTATTTATTTGTGTAATAAAGTTACTTTCAAAATTTGAGAACATAGTTTGTTAAATTATACAGAGGAAAATTTTGAATAGAGAGTATATTCTGTATTCATAAATTTTCCATACTAGGATTGTAACATGTTGACGAGTTCTTTTACCGTTTAAATTTAAGCCAATTAGTTTAAAAATTTGTTTGCTTTGTTAAAGCTGTTTGTTTGGACTTTTTCGATAGCATAATGGCCTCGCTAGTTTAAAATTAAATTAAACTGTGTATTTTGAGCTTGCGGACACTGATTACAAGAAAGATGGTTGAAAAAAAAATTACAAAAACTCAAGCTTTATGATTTTTTAGATGAATTTGCATGTAACATGTTAATTACTTTTATGTATGCATATGGGTCATACTAGACTGTTTGGATAAATTAAGAGCAACAACGTCATAATTTACGTCCAAAATTAAAAAAACCGCTCTGATACAAGTGATATGCCTACGCCCTTTTGTAATTCACCCTCATCTATTTTCGTTGGCCGATTTACATCAAATTTTATGGAAATAAATAAAAATATATCAGATACATCTGATGTATTTTTACCATTTCGGAAGTTGTCGTAAAAATGATTTAAAATTTTACGTTTATTGTTCCGCGAGGACACGGTAATCATGACAAATGTAATAGATATACAGGTTGGTCTGTCCCGTCCTTAATGATAAAAATAAATACTGACAAATTCACGTTTTTCATTCTTGTTTGTTTTATTAAATTAACTTTATGCACGGTTTCACGTAAGTATTGCCATATAATAATATTTTTAATGACGCTACATGCTTAAAAAATTGTTTTATCTCGTAATAACTATATCAGTGGACTCTTCCGTTTTTCAGTTAGGATTTTAAATACTTTCAATTAGAGCGGTGACAGTGATTTGTCGCTTATTTCTGGAATATGCAAAATGTTAATCTGTCGTGATCAGAGACCATACATATTTATGTATTCGCCCTTCAGAATGTGAAGTTATTATTAATGCCTTATTGCCGAGAGGGAGAAGTCTCTCGAGGATTTCCATGCGTCATATCAACGACATATAGTAAATATGTTTGATTTGTCAGAGGGAGAAAGTGCACGCACACAAAACTATTTCACGGAATTTAGTCACTTTTGTTGGAGGAATTACATTAAATGGGAGTGGCCATAAACTCTCTTATGTGGGTGTGAATAATGCTAATGAAAAATTATCAACGTTAGTTGAATGGCATGACAAATCTGAGACGGTTTATATCTTTTAGACAAATTGTATATTAACATACAGTACGTATATATACATAAAGTAACATGATAAATGATTAAAAGAAAAACTCTAAAGCCGTTTCATCGACTTTTTCAATAGGGGCGCTATGCACGGCTGCTTTTATAAAGAACATTTACTTTCAGTTCGGTTCTAGGACGTCGAAATAAAAATTTAAGCTCGAATTTCCATTCGCTTTTAACAATTCAACCAAAGAATTTTTATCACATGCAGATTTAGTACATTTACAATGTTTAAACTGATGGTCGAAAAAAGAAGAATGACCAAAATCGTTGACTAACATGGAATTGTGTTGAGAAACACACAAATTACAAAATTCCTTTTTATCCACTTTCTTTATTGTGTTTGATTTGCAGAAAAAGACTGTATTGCTTAAACGACATATATTCATGATTTTCTTTTCGGATTTTTTCTTTAACGATCACGTTTTATTTATATAAATTTGTAAATCCAATTTAGAATTATTAATTAGTCAATTAAACTCCACTGAATTTGGAAGGAATTTTCTAATTTTATATTTTCTTGAATGCTCAACGTTTGGATCTTACATATTTAAAATTGATCTATTAATGAAATGTTTTGTGCTTTTATACGCGTTGCAACAAAATTGTAAATTTTGAGGAAAAGACTGTGTTTATTAAACTTTGATTTCTATTCAGCAAATAGTAGAAGTTAATTAAGTTAGAAATTGGCCTAATATGTTATTCGCTCAACAAATTTTATATCTCAATAAACGATTTTAACAACAAAATTTTAATTACTTAAACTTTAACCAGTTTATTTTTAGTGCATTTTCACTGCCAAAAGCTTTTCTGCTAGAACAATGTTTGTGCACATGTAATTAGCTTAAAGAATAAACTAATTACTGGCGCTTTTAGTTTTGATTTAATTTAAGCTGTGGCATTGTTATGAAAAGAAGAAAAAAGAAGGTAATCCATTTCTACCTTGCAAAGTCAAAATCAATTGATTTTAACGTCATTTGGTGTGATACTTTTCCGCGTGATTAGATTTTGATGTGTTAGGGTTCGAGTTCTTTGTATCTTGGGTTCGAATATAATAGACAAAGACCCTGCCAAAAGCTCTAAATGAAATTCAAATCTGGTTTCATCTCACACTTTGCTTCATGTAATGGAATTGTTACTTTCTTGCCGCGATAAAAATTGAATTAAATCGACGTCTGCCATAAATTATTTCCATCTAACGATCCCAAAACAATTACTTTTCTTGTGTGTTATTGACTTGTTTAAAGCGAAACTCTTGGTGTTTTAATCAACGACGGTGCCACCAATGAGCACACCAAGAAATACGCTTACACCACAAACATCAAAGCTTATTTTAATTAATATTAATTACTTCTCTTTTTAATTAAATTTGTAAAACTCTACACAAACTTCCGACTCTCAGTCAATTATTTAATGATGAAAGAATGTCGCCAAAACAAAGTTCCCAACAAACTTTCTTGGTCACATCAAAATTTTATATTACACTATAATAGAAATTATGTAACAATTACAACTTTATGTTGGTTAAAAATTAATTAAGCAAAGTTTCATTTATTCCAATTAAGTTTGTACCACAAATCCTAGAAATGTATACATTGTCCTTAATAGCATAAATTAAACACGAACTAAATGCAGTTGTGCATTTGAACAATATTGTACTACATATTCATTTAACACCTAATAATTTAAATTTAATGAAATTGCAAATGTGTGCAGGTGTCATCTAGGAACTTAAAGTTCCGCAACTTTGCCGGCCTTCAGGCGTTTATCTCGACACTATATAACAGAATTTTATAGTTAACACTGACTGCAGATTATTCTATTAATGGGAGCTTCTACATTTGATAAGAACCTTACTTTTGACTTTAAAAGACATAACTTGGTTTTGAGTTTCTCTAAGACAAATTAAATATTGCAAATTGTGTTCGTGTTTGATCAATATTGCAATCTGTTGATGTTCAATTTTAGTGTAAAACTGGAATCTAACAAGATTTTTGATGTCGCTTCCGCCTATCACATAGGTAGCTGCTGTTAAACTGACAGTTTTAATTCAGCAATAAATTGATTTTTCTGCGACTACACAAAAATTTGAAACAAAAAAAAAGACTGTGATATTTTTTCACAAATGGTGATTAAATTGCAAAATGTTTCCGTATTTTAATGCCATATTTTATTAATATAATTTTTAGAATATGTTTTTAATGGTACGGTTAAGTCTCTTTGAAAGCTATAAACAAAAGAAAGGTTGAAATTGCGGAAAGTTAATAAAACCGTTAAAACTGGATTATATGGATTGTAAAATTAAGGAATTAGTGTGCATTTATGGCCTGCGTTGGAACTATTTTAACTATGTTCATAGTGTGGTTAATTTAGTTGCTATAAAGTTTTGCATTTTTATTAAGCTACCGTTAAATTTAATTACGTGGTTTAGTGCTGCGTTTGTGTAATAAGCGAGGGTGTGTTTTTAATAATTTCGGAAAATTGTGAACAGAGAGAATATAGGTGGCATGAGTCTTTGTGTGGTGTATTATATTTTTACAAAAGACAGCGAAAGTAATCCATTATTTAAAGTTCGGTTGTCATGATGTTCTGTGAGGATAACGTTCTGAAAGTGTTCTTTGAAGGGATAATGGGGTAGATTTTAAAATGTCGCGAAAATCCAATATAGGAGAGACTGCGACTGGTCTCATTATTTTGTTTAAAAACAATTGATAAATACTTCAAGTCATGTTATTGTTTTATTATTCTACATAGTCAATAAATTACATTTTAAAATAAATGAATTTACCGGTAAAATCTCAAGAATAGTTAAACTATTTTTATTTACTTTATTTGTCTAGATATACAGTGAAGCGTCCCAGCAATTCGAATTGTTGTTTACTCAAACAAACAATACTCTATGGAGTTCTAGGTTTTAAACACAAAGCCTTTCAATAGTATTACCTAGTTTACAGCCTATACGAGATAGTTTAAATACCCATGAGTTACGTTACATTTAGACGGTCGTAAATTTTAACTTCACATTCAAATGTTCATGAGTTTATTGTATTTTTATTGATTTATCACTTGCTGGTTTTTGCAAACATACGAATTTTTCTCGACGTATACATATAGAGTTTCATCCACACCAACAAACCTACTCGCAATTTTAAATGAAATCCTTTATCTTTTATGACTGACTTTCAGAATGTAATAAAATCAGTTACAGTTCCACTTTCAACTTTTGAATTCAGAAAAAGCTTTCAGTGCAAAATTATAAATTGATGTTATCCTGTGTCAATTCCATTTAGATTTTATTTTCATCTATCAAACATGTAATATTTTTGGCCAAAATAATCAAAAAAATCCTCCCACAATCAACAAAAAGCAACACAAAAGCTGTAACTCTAGGCCAACTTTATCCACTTGAAAATCTTCAAATATCCATACCCCATCATCCTCGGACGCCCACAGAAAGCTTACGCAAGATTTACTGATTTCCTCAAATAGAATAACTATAAACAGACTTACTTCCTATTCAATTTTGTTAGACATAATTTCAACTTTTCCTTTCAACTAGACATCCATTACCATGTTATTTTGAATAAAAAAAAGTCTTAAATACTATTGGGAAAATGCCGCTTAATTCATTAAGGAAGCAAATGACTTCCTCTAATTCTATTATAAGAACAATGATCGCCTGCAGCGATTGCTTCTCGTTAATTAATTTTGTTCAAAAAGTCGGTAACTAAAGGAATTTTTTCCTTCGTTAAAATGTTGATATTCATGCTAAAATAACATAAACTATACAAAAATAAAAAGTGAAATTATTCTTTGTCTTAGGATCATAAAGTAACTTTCATAAAAGTTAGTTTCCATTTATTTTTGTCAAGCTTATACTTCGGACAAACTTTATCGGAAGGAAATTTGCGACAAATTGAGACGGAAAAATCCCGGCTTTCCTGTTTTATTAAAGTCTCTAGCTTGCTGCATAAAATATATAGGATGACTCAAACAAAAGAAACTATAAGTCATTATTTGGAAACTTATAATTGTTTTCTTGTTACGGTTGTTGGTAACAAAGATGCTCATTTATAATGCAGTCAGTCGTTAAGAGAAAAACTTTGAAACTGAGGTAATTTGAATGAATGTACGCGTTGATTTATAAAAACATCAAGTGCGGGACAATTAACGTGATCTGTATCTGTGTTTGAAAATCTCGATTTAACAATGCCATTAAAAGCGACAATTTTGGATTTTTTCATGTAATATGATGACAGTGATGCACAGCAGGATACTAATAACTTTAGAGCTGATGTTGATGTCTAACAAACCGCTGTTGATTAAAACTATGCGAATTAGCCTGATCGCAATAAATCATACAAAAAATAAACAAATGGCATGTATTGGTGTTGATTATGATTTTGATCGACCGGGTGAGGTTTGAGAATGAGAGAAGAGAAGTAATTAATTTCAAATAATGTGTGCAGGGTGAGCGAATAGGACAAACGGAGATTATATTATATAATGAATTCGGGTGACTGAAATTTATTAATGTTCCGTTCGTGCATAGCAGGATTCCTATGTTATCATAAAATGTAAAGTAAACCGTTAAGGCAATTAAGTATAATGAAGTGAAATTGACTGTGTTAATTTAAACATAGTCGATCGTATACGGTCGCCAATTAATGCGCTATTATATTAAATTAAACGAAGAAAGAAATAAGAGCAGCACACCTAAATCTTGTATAGTTGCAAAAAGCGCATCACTGACGGCCGTAATGGCAATGAAAAGGAAGTGAAATAAAGAATGAATTGGTAACGACGTAGCCGGTTGCTAGTGGGTACTAGCAAATCGGGAGCAGTAGAGATAACGTCCCCGAATGGTCAGTGAGTAGTTCTAGTGGTGGCGCGATACGAAAGGCACTAGAACTTGCCTAACGGCACATTTCGTTCTATTGGGAATTCTCAATAAAACTTGGCAAAACTGAACGTTCAAATCACTGCAATCGACGCATATATTTCAAAATCTTTCGTCCTTTTGTTTCAACGATATGTGTGTGCCAATATATTTCAATTTCGTTTTAGCTTCACCCAAAAGAAATCGGAAAACTGACAAAATAAAACTTTTATAAACTTTACCCTATCTGTCTTAAATTCGTTTCCATGTAGTTATTAAAGCCAAACCAATTATTTAATGACACGAATTCTTTTTGCCTTATTTTTACAGATTTTCTAAACATACAAATTGGCCAATTTAGAATTAAACACATTTATTAAAATAGCTCTAGGTTCTTTTTGAATTCAGTGCCAACATACATTTCTAAGCTTTTTATTTGCTAATTGGCGAAGATTTATTATTTTAGTTTATCACGGTTTGCACTGTTATTTACAATTTTAAGTTTAATATATTGTACATTTAGTTGAGTAACTTGTTGCCTCATGTAAAAAATGTAATAATTAATAAAAAAGTTACTAAAAAAAGCATTTAGACATTTTTGCTGAATAACTCTGGAACACCTTGTACACACCCATTTAATTTTTTGTGTGTTTATTTCCAACAGGTCATTTAACTGTAATAAAATAATTTCTGAAAGTCACCTCAATTAATTTAAAGTCACTCATAACTTTCAACTTTAATAAAGTGGCACGCAACAATACCAGAGCTTTTTCTTTTTTTCTATATTTTTATGAAAGTTTGTGGAAACTACCAAAGGCACGGTTATCGGATAAAATATCAAGTAAGAAAAGTTGCAAATAAAAAAAATTATCGACTTACCTTTTTTCCGAAGATGTTCTACCACAAAGGCAACAAATCGATTCTGCTTTTAGAAACTTCTCTACAAGAAAATATTCTTCTGGTTAAGATACACAAATCTTAACAATTTTTTTCTCATCACAAAGAAGCTTTTCACTCGAAAAGCACTTAACACTCGTTAAGTGTTAAGTTAAGTATTAAACAAACATTAAAAAAGCAACCACAACATAAATTAAAATGTATTTAATATTTATAGTATATTAAGTTTTAAGAACGTTAAGGACATTTTACCGATCGAAGACAATTATTATCTGAGATCGGTAGTCCTTAAGGCTTCAGACTCCCTGAGAGCTGGCGTATACCTATTACATGTACATTTATTTCATTGTTTTTAGCCGCAAATTTAGACTTGAAGAGTTTCTTGATGTTTGTAGTGTTTCTTTAAAGGTAAATAGAGACCTGGATAATATCCCCGCTTTAAATAAATTAATAGATATTTTTTTATTGAATAAAATGTGAAAAAAGATTTTTTGATAACGGTATACCGTATTGAATTAAAAAAAAAACATTGATTCTTTGATTCATTGATATAAAGCAAAAATTAAATTGAAATTAAAAAATTGAATTGAAATTAATTGAAAGTTGGCAACTTATAATACATTTATTTTCAAGATCCGAGGTATCTGGAATAAGATTTACAACCAGCCGGTTGATGCTTATAACGTTTTTTACACGATTTTTACCTTTATCTAAATAAATTATTTGAATAAAAATGTCAATTGTGTCATTTCATTTTTACTAGTGCTGTAGAATTTGGACAATTTGGCCCACCAAATCGGCCATAAAATTTAACCAGGTTAGGTTATCAGCCAACTAGTTAATCCAAATTAACCTGTTAAATCAATTAACTAGTTAATCGGTTAAATTAGTTAAACGGTTAACTGATTAACTAGTTAAATGGTTAATCGGTTAAACAGTAAATTCATATTTTCCCATATATAAAGTAAAAATTATTATTAAATCATATATAATATATTTAAGTTAATATAATATTTATTAAGTGTTTTAATATAAAATAATTATTTAATATGTTATAGTTATTATAAATTTAATTGAATCATAAAAAATAAATATATAAATATTCTATTAATGTAAATACGTTAAAAGTATATAATTTAATAATAATTTCTACTTTATATATGGGAAAATGTAAATTAACCGGTTAATTTGGATTAACTAGTTGGCTGATGAACTAATTAACCTTATTAAATTTTATGGCCGGGTTGGTCAAATTAATTAATTTTTACCTAAAATGTGACACGGTGTTTCACGAATTGTTATAAATTGAATGAATTATAACAATAATTCATTGTTAACAAACAATAGTTGAGGTTGAGATTGCCTAGACGAAAGTTTCTTGATTGTTTGAAAAAGATATACTTTTCAAAAAACAGTTCTGAACATTTCATGAGTTTTCTCAAGAAAAATGTGTGATTCAGACTCCGACAATGTAGACAGTGAAATCGAACAAGCTTGGGACATTGGTTGTTCATCACTAATTTCTGAAAAATTAAGATTTCGATATGAAAATACCTATAAAAATTTTAAAAGCTGGTATGAGGAAAAGAGTTGTTAAATTAGTGAACAAATTTTAATCGTTTATTTAACAAGTTCTAGAAATTCAACTACTGAAATAGTAAATACAACATACCAGTCTCGAAACAAACGCGGTAACTAACTAAAAGCCTTCTATCGTGCAACAAAAATATTAACAGCTTTAGTGCGAGTTGATCCTTAATATATATTTTTTAAACAGATTTATATTTTAGTATTTTCCAAAGCATCAGTGTAATAGAAGATGCATTAAAATTATTGTTTGAATTTTTCACACAAAGTTTCCAGAAAATCGTTCTGTAAAAATAAAGTACCTGATTTATTAAGATCTTAAAATCATGATCATGACAGCATTAAACTCTTTTACTTCAAAATTAGCTGCAGTTCTTATGTTGGTAAACCAGCTTCTTGGCTTTTCTCAAACAAAACTTTTTGTTGGAAAATGGGAGATTAGAAAATTTTGTTCAAAGACGTTTCTTCCAATTTAAATTACTTTCAGTGAAATTTTTCGAACCGATCTAAACCAATACCTGAAGCAAATTTAAATGCGGATTTAGATCATGTCCGAGATTAAGAATATATGTATAAGACCAGATCAGGAGTGCACCTTTAAGTTAAGATTTTTATAGGAAACTTCGTCGCCAAGGAGGTGGTGGATTATCGTGAATTGAGGGGTGGTGGCGCAAAGCATGACAAATTCTTAGTGGATATAAGGGGTCTGACTGTACTAAAGTTGAAACGTAAATAACAGGGGTTCCTATAGGTGAATTATTAATTCAGCTGTCCGAATATGTGTAGCTGTAGCCATTGTAAAATTCTTTGGGCTTTTGCGCCGCTCACCTCAACATTTAAATTAATCACCGACGATTTTTCACTTGACACAGAAAGGATGATTTAACCCTCTCTACCCAAAGTTTGATTGTGTTGTTATGACGAAATGTCTCGTCAAAGAGATTGTCGAAAAAAAATGGTTACGTTTGATATATGTAGATCCAGATTGGCAGTGATTAACATTATACAATGCTCGAGAGTGTCTGTCTAAACAATAGACAGTGTATAGTATTAAAGATGTATAGGGTGTTTCTGAGAGTCGACTGTGGTGGCCTGTGGTGCATTGATGAAGTTCTAATTACGTCCACATGACCTCCAACATATTGCAAGGTTGGTGAGGCATATTGGACTGCTGTCATGTCAAAATGTCTAGAACAAGCTGTACAAGAGGCGCCTGGCAAGGCCTTATCCAAATCCTCCCCCAGCTCAGATGCAAGGCCTACGTTTTCTTCGTCACAATATCATATAACATGGCTGCTTTTAATTCTTATTAATTGCGCTGGCGTACGAACATCGTTGAACGTTCTAAGTAAAGCGCGAGGTTTCTGTTTACACCGTGCGCTTTTTGGGCCATTTATCAGATTAAAGCTGATAAGTTTGCCGAACAGGTGCATGAGCTAAAACTTTTGAATCCAAAACTTCTATTTGATTAAATGCTTTTTGTTTGTACTAATCCCGGTATTTTATTAAGTTTCACTTATTTTAAGTGAAAGAAAATTGGAAGCTTGCTATAATCTGGCGATTTGTCCTGAAATTACATCCTGCCAGTTTGGCCGTCGAAATCTTAGGAATCTTGACGATAAGGGTTTGAGTGGAAGTGCGGGTTTAAAGTCGAGCTGTCCAGCACAGCTGAGCTATTTTAATAAACTCACAAATCACCGATATCCAACGATATCGAAAATAAATACCGACCGAGTAAACAAAAAGCTGGTCGCATCCTGCCGCGAGATCGATTCCAGATTGGACCCAACCATCCCACTCGAACAGATATCCATTTATTGAAATAAGAATACCAATGCGATGCAGAATTCATCGTTTCACATCGACTGACATTGCGGCATTGCCATTAACGAACTCAACGAACACTAATTCACTTTTCCCTATTAGATTCACCCTGTCAAATCTTTTTTAATTAAAATTTCTTTCTCTGCAAGACTGCATCTTTTATATCATAAAACAATTGCAATCACTTTTTCCTTAAATAAGATGCCATTTTAAGTTGTCCGTGCTTCTAATTAATATTTTCACAACCATGCTTTTATAAAAGAAGGCTTTCTCATTATACTAAAATTACCTCAAAAGTCATGTCACAAACAAACGCATTTTAACAGCCACTGATGTCACATCTAATTATTTTTTTCAAGTCAATCATCTATCAAAAAACTCATTATAATCTGCGTTCAAAATTCTCTAAAAAAAACTTTAAAAAGTCCTTCAGCTAACTTCGCAAAGAACCCTACTGGGTATCAGTATTTTAAGAGAGATTTCTAAGTAACCTCAGAGAATTTTCTCATCTAAATAAACTTTCAATGTGAACGTTAAGTAAATTAATGAAAAGAACCAACCACTTGAAATAAATTAGACAGCAATATTTTATTCAAGCTATCATAAAAAATGTAACTGAAAAGGTTATAAAACAAAATGATGTGTAAATAAAAATGTTTTAAAATAAGTGTGCTTGAAGTTTGCTTTTACAAAAAGCTATTTTGATGTGCCTTTAAAGACGTAAAAAAGTATATTTTTACTCTAGCAACAATGTTGTTGTTGCTACTTTGTTATCAAATGATTTGTTTCTTGCTTTATAGAAAAATAAATCTAAAGATTTGGATGCCACTTTAGTACAGGTTTATTGCAGCTCTGGTGATAACCGCAAGAAATATGTAATACCCAAGTAAAAGTAAATAGCTTATAAAACTTTAATATATCTGAATATTTGAAAGTAAACCAAAGTTAAATAAATAAGACGAGTTTTAAAATTTTATTTATTAACAATATTGCACTTTGCAAATTTAAAATTTATGGTTTAATATGTTTAAAATAAAACATAATGCATAAATTAATAACCTGATTATGAAATTAGGAGGGCAATAAGAAGTGAGCTTTGGTGTAAATGTGGTAAGCAGTTCATTTATCAGGGCTATCTTACAGCTTATATCGAGAAGGGGTTTACAGGATCACGCTAAACAATAAAGTTAGAAAACCAAGAAATTAAATTTTATTGGTTCATTCAAAAGTCCATTTGCTGCTATCCTCCACGAGTCATTTATTTTTAAGAAATAAAACAGCAATTAAAAAAAGAAGCTGAAATAAAATAATAGGTACCCTTTAATTAAGTCAGTAAGACTTTTTATAGCAATCCCAACAAAACCAATAAATGAGAAAAAAATTCAATTAGCGCATGTTAAGATGAGATAAGTTTAAACGAGTAAATCAACTTATATGACATAGGAAAGCAAGAAGTAAGCGGTAACCCGGAACAGACACCCCTGGGCACGATTCTGGCGGAATTTCCTCGTTAAATAACGCATTTGTGCGTTATATACTCTAACGATGCTTACTTAGAACCAAAGCTTTAAAAATTCAACTCATTTCTTGATAACACTCAAATATGCCTTAAGTGTCGTTCGATTCCCGGTTCAAAATCAAGAAAAAAAAAAACAAGAACAAATTGGTTTTATAACTTTTTCCTTACCTAAAACTAAATTAATTCTGTGACTATTTTATTAATCGCAATGCATTTACGTTATTAAGTTTTCAACTTTTTGCTTTCGTCATTTATTTTTTTCGTTCGAATTTTTTCTCAGTTAAATGATAATTAATTTTTCGGCTCCAATATTGCGATGACATAAGCAAAAAATTTGACAAGTGGTCGACGATTAAATCAGTTGATATGATTCTTACTTCCATTCTGAAGAAGCTGTAATGAATTACGCTTTTCTCCAGGCTTCCGAATTCTACTAGAAAACTTTTTTTGTTAGTAGCTAGCCGACAGGGAACCGACAGGAATGCCTCAGCTTATTTTTTTGTTTGAAAACTTCAACTCGGAATACACCAGAGAACGCCAAATGTGGAGAAATGAGCCAAATGCCATCTATTCTATCAATAGTTCAAAAAATATATATGTATTTCTAAACCAACATATTTAACTATTTACACTGTTCGAACAATAAAAATTGCAACTGTTTGAAAATGAGTCAAATAAAACTTCTAATTTAAAGACAAGTACGGCATTTCCAAGAAATGGCTCTAAAGTAAATTGAAGATTAGATTAGTAGTCTTTTAAAGGCGACTCTGTTCGTAAGCACGCTATGCTACCTACTAATAATCTTTAATGATTAATTCGTCAAAACCCCACATTATTTAAAAATTAGCACGAAAGAAAAAAAATACATAATAAAACTTCGAGCTACTCGGCTGAGACATACCAGTTTATTGATTTATTTACTTATTTTGTAGTACTTAATGATGAAACTTTTTGAATAAAGAAATTATTAATCAAGTGCAATCAATAATTTCATGATCTGAAAAATTCTAGTAACATTTAATTTGCAGCAAACTGTAGGTAAATCGGTCGAAATAGGGAAAAATATTGCATGTTATGCAATTACTTGTAGTTGACAATTTTCATAAATTTGATTCCATGAAAATAAATAAGTATAAAGAGGATTTAAGTTAGACTAGCTCAAAGATGTGTGGCACTGTATTAAAATAATTGATCACGTTTCGGGTCAGATTTGAAATATGGAATAAAATTATTCTTGATTTGAATAAGATCTAAATATTTTTTTTTGTTTTTCGCATAAAATTTCAGCAAATCGTTTTATTCTCCTTGTTGAATGCAGTGATTCTTAAGGATATCGAAATACCCATATTACATTCTTGCATCGTGGTCTCCAGGATTTAAGGATTTGATGGTAACTATTGAAAAGGCGCGGTACAAAACAAAAATAAATATTGGTTTATTATACGAACGACTGAGCGACCGAAAAAGCTTTTACGTTTCTTTTGTGAATTTTAAACAGGTATAGTCCGCAATCTAAAAGTATGTGTATAGAGAAGGATTCCAGCTTCTAGATAAAATGTAAATTTAATTAATCCAAATAAAGCCCCTCGATTCGTTTGTTATTTAGACCAACGCGATTTCGGCGGTCGTTGCTGAAATCTGAAATTGTATTTTGTTGGCGACGAAACGTTTTATTTCTCGGCGTTTCACGAGACAACGTTCCAGTTATTGTGATTAAAACCTGAAATGATCGTGACAATTCCTACGAGACTGCGACCTGCGTGTGTGTTTATCCAAAATTTCAGGCGCTTTACACACATTATTTGTACCCTAAATTACTCTCTCGCATTACGCTAATTTTTTACCTAGCTCTCGAATTTAACGTTATTTAATCGCCGGCCCACCCACTTTTCAAATTGACCATTACGAAAGCAAAACTCCAAATTACTTCCAAACTTTTCACAGTAAATAAAATTCGTTCTTATTAACGCACGCGTTTTTTCCCAAGCATTTATTACCAGATATTCAAAAAGTGTTTTAATCTTGCGATGCTCCCTCGTGCAGTTTGAATATTAAAATAGCTAGCAAAGAAAATTTATCAAATAAAATTAAATATTCAACACATAGAATCGTGTTGGGGAGCAGCCTGACTGATTTTCTATTCGTTTGATATTCATCATGTTGTGCTTAAATAAATATTTTTTGTTAGTTTTTGTTGAGATTAGCTCGGAAAGTTGAAAAGTGTAGCGACATTTTCGAAATAAGAAAGTTAAATAGTTGTTATTGGTTTGTAGCATAAAATTGGATGAATTGAAGGTTGCTTCAGATTGCTGGTTTGATGCAATTACCGGGAATGAGGGATGTTTAAAAATGTCGATTACACGCCGGATTGGTGTGGTAATTTTGATGGAGGGACACGATCAAAAAATAGTCTGTGTGGCTTGAAAGCTCGTTTAATTGGAATGTGTCAAAGTTTGGAAGAGATCGAGTTTTGTTTCTCTGAAAGCCGTAAACCGGGGAAAGCTTTGCATATGAATTCGACGCGAGTTGAGCGCGATTTACTTAAAAATTTATACGGTAATAAACGTGTGCAATCGAGGAATTTTCAAGCACGTGCGGATTTAAGTTAAAAAGTGTTTCCAGCAAGAAATACGATGTTTGCGAAAGTGTTTATGATGTGCTATCGGTCGTTTTGTAGCAAGGGCGGTATACTTAATTGCAAATATTGGCGATTGGTTTTCGACGCACGTTTAAGAGATTTCATTTCCAGTTCCGGGAACGATATTCAAGGCACGGAAGACCGACATTCGTCCTTGTTCGCTCACAAATGTCCAGTTATAAGCGATTGCCTTTAAAAGAAACTAAAGTTGGCTCTTCCTCCAAGGCGCTAGCTCGAACCCTAATTCTAAAGAAAAACGAAGACAAAGTAAAGCTTCGTCTAAACAAAAACACAGTTGGTGTTTATGTAAGGCGGAGTCCTGTTTGCGCTCCCCCATAAAGACTCCTTCCATCTTACCCCGACCCGGGAAAAGTGGTCAGAACAATTATGCTTCAGCTTGTTTTTCCTTTCCCCAGATTCAGACAAGAGTGTGTGCGAACTGTGGGAGTTCTCGAAATGCTTCTATTGCTCCAGTCAATCGTGCTCTTAACTTAGACGGCTCGCAAAGGCTATAACCAGTTTACTGCTACCCTAGTTTACCAAATCCACTTTTTTATGCATATTCATTTTATTCCCTACACACTACCTTATTGAAAAAATGAATTTTACTCATTTCATATATACGTATTTAAATACATAATTAAACGTAACACAACTCTTATTATAGTTACACTAATTTTAAATCCCTATTCACCGACATGTTTCTCGCTTCATTATCAAATATCTAGAAATCAACGAACGAACGAAAAAACAAACAAAAATCAAGTACTTTTTTAAAACAAACTTTGATTACACTAAAATTTAATTAAAACAAGTCAAACCATTTTTTTTATACGAATTGAAACTTTTTATTACTTTTGTTGTTGATTTATCATATCATATCGATTTTCAGTTCAGTCGTGTAACAAATTAAAAACTTTAATTTTGAAAACACTGACGATTAAAGAAACTCCTGTTAATGCTAATATAGAGCTCTTGTGTAAAGAAATTTATAAATAAAAATTTACATAAATGCTTGTCTTTATACCTTTTTATAAATTTTCAATGAACCGTAGAGTTGTTACACTGGGGTATCAATATGTAAACGGCATGTGAGAATAAACGTTAATTTTATTAACTACAAAAGGAAAGAAAAGTTTTTTAAATGTAACAAACATATAATAATAATACTTCTTAAATTTTTTTTAGATTTAAAATTTTCATATTATTTTAGTACAATATAATACATAATTATATTATTGTCCAACAAAAATTTATAAATGCGATAATTTGATAAACTATTTTAATTAATAACTTCGTTTCAATTCCATTATTTATATAGATGCTACATATTTGTTTAATCATTCACCAAAATTACGTTACTGAAATATTAGTTAAAATCCACAAAATCAGAGTAATTTACCAAAAAATTAAATCAAACTGAATTTTAGACATTTTCATACATTTCTAATATAGCTATTGTTTTTGCAGTTTTAAACCAGAAGTTAAATAAGAATCATACTTTTTGTTGGAATTGGTTTCGTATATAAAAAATACATTATACAAAATATTTTTTTCTTGGTAAAACATAAGGTTTAGACACATTGCCTTTTATATTGTTTTCATAATTTCTTTCATAACATCAAATAAAAGTTTTCCGAGTTTAAGAATATATTCTGATCAGTGTTCCGTACTCAATTTTGTTAATTAAACAACGTCAAAAGCATTTCTTATACACAATAAACGTCTACAAAATTCTCAACAGGAAAGTTCGTTAAGTAATAATAAAAATTTCAAATTAAAAAAAATACGTCATAAAATGTAACAATAATTTAATATTCTAAAATAAAGACTAAAGAAAAATTGTTTTCAAGTATACAATTTAAATCCAGCAAATAAATATTAAAGTACAAGAGTAAAACAGATACAAATCCAGCAGCTTAAAAGATTTATTGGAGAGCAGTCTTCCGTGGAAAGTTTTTCTAATACTCACATGCATAATGTATGCATGCTAAAGAAAATTAAAGATAGTGTAGAAGTTTCCAAGTTTTTTTTTTCTTTTGGGTAGAGTTTTTTCCCAATAAAGTATACTAGCATAATCCCTTTTACTCGTATTTACATACTGTAGAGACTACTTGTGAAAACACTTAGACGCACTACAGGAGGTCTTTTATTCTATTTCAAAAACCAAATTCCCTTGTGTTACAAACAATATTCAATATAATGTCTTCTCTGTAATGCTTTTTTATAATTTATCTTAGTGCCTTGGTACCGCCAAAATATCATTAATTCAGGTTAAGCCTTTGTCTTCGACATCAAAACGCAATGGATTTTTGACCAAAGCACTTCTCCGTTAAATAAGTGAATTAACCCTTGATGTTAAAAAGCCACAAATTAAATATTAATCCCATAATGTATCAGATACGGTTTGATAAATGACACAAATATCAAGAGAAAGAGATTACAAAATCAAATTAAGTGCTTTCGATGCGATGGTTTGTTACGACATATAATTCGATTATAATTACATCAGACACCACTAATATCTTTTATCGTTGGTTTAGTACAAAGATTAATAATACTAAATCTTCGAATCTCCTACATATTTTTAAAACTAGTTTCAAGCCTAAGCAGATGCGATTTAATTGTAAAATAACATTATATCGTAACCGATTTTAAGAAATTATATTCAAAACTTTGGAATGTAAATGAAGTAGATTACAAAATCACTGTAAGAGTGAAGATATCTTTGGTTGAAACCCGTTTCAACAAATCAATAAAATTCTCATAAATAAAAAACAAGCAATATTTCAACGTTTGTTAATTGCTCGTTAAATATTTCCAAGCATTTACTGTTTAACTTTATAAATTTTTACGCACCTATTGATTTCAACATTAAATGAATTTACATTAACTGCTTCTAAAACTGTTTGAAAATTGTAGCACACAAATGATAATAATGGACTGGATAATAACATTAAATAAAAATGTTGTTAGGCGATGTAGAAACATGAATTCAATATTAATTTTGACAATATGAAGTCCTAGTAATTGTGAAAGTTGACAATAAACAAGTTAAATTGTCTATAGCACAATAAACTGGAAGTATGTATAATAGAAGGAACAACTAACAAGGCAACTACCAAATAATATCACTCTAGTTGGTTAAAATTAGTTTATTGATAGGCGAGAGTGAAAATTAATATTTTTCCACAAAAAATTTTATTGTCTTCTTTAAGAAAACAATCCCATTATTGTCGTCGTTTCGGTTGCCTTCCAATAAATTTGAACATTGGCAGCTGACGTTTTAATTAAAAACCTAATAAAACTCATCAATCATAAAATTTAATTAAAATAACTTTTACCCTTATTTTATTTAACTAATTTTATTGTCATTTAACCAATATATGTGAGGCTCACCCTTTATAATAAGACGAAAGGAATGTGGATATTGAGATAGATATTGCCAATATTTGAAACCTTGTCATTATAAAATATATATCACAAACATCAAATTTTACAATACTGACTGATTGTTATTTAACACTGTGCATTGAAACGGAGACAATATGCATAAAAAAATTATAAAAACTATGTATAGCAAACACAACTAAAAACTTCAAAGCTTAATAATAATTAAATTAACAATTTTTATTTCGCTTTTTACAAATATTTATTTAACTTTTATTAATTAGCTCTGACCCGGCGAATCCACCATTGTTATACTCAAAGGACAAATAATTTCTCCATTTCAAAACTATATTGGCGAATATTAAAAAATACGACATTTGTTCATAAAATTGCCTATAAATAAATAAAAATATTTACTCAAATGTTTGAAAATCATTACGAATGCGCCGACGCTGGATGCAACTTGCTAATAAAGGTTTCAAATCGAGCAGTATAAACAATTTAATTATGTTGTTTCATTATAAATTACCTAGAAATGCACAATACCGTTGACAATAGAGCTAAAAAGTATTTCTCAATTCTCCCAAGAATAAACTTTTATGAGAAACACAAAAAGAAAGATAAAGTGCGAGTGCTTTGTCCATGTGTTCGATCAAACACTCTCATCTGTAAACTGCTTAAAACTTTAACTTGGTGACGGATCATTTTATACTTCAAAGGAAATACTTGACAGAGTTCATCTTAAACTTAGTTTAATGATACTTACTACTTTTTTAACTAAGATAATTATAATCACTTAAAATTATTCATTCCGTCTATAAAATCCTTGCATGAAAGGTTGAATCTATTGACCCTCATTACAAAGAAGAGAGTGGTAACTAAAACAGCAGAAATGTTTGACTTTTGCTGAAACAAATTAGGAAGTTTGAAAGAACTGTAAATTCGTTGATTCACGTCTATTGAATATGAAGTTTTTTGTCGTCATAAAGCGTACGGCTGGTTTGTTTTGTAATAGTAGTAAGTCGGTTTTAATTAAGTTATAAATATTTATAAACCGAGCAAAGAATATGACAGTGTGGAAGTTTCATACTCTCTATCGGTCCTAATTAGCTTTCAGGGCTGCCGGCGTCTTTGTATTCGTCAACACACAACATGCATTGTGCTCGAGGTCACTCCCAGATTTTATTTGCAAGCTTCGTTACACACTAATGCGTGATTAGTGGTAGACAAAATCAATTAGTAAACCAGAGATTCCGAAAGTATTTGAATTTCTTCATTTAATTTTAAAAATACCTTATTTTCAAACATCGCGGCAATTATGTATAACCCCAATACGAATAAGTTTGTTGGACTAAAATTATGACGTGGTAACCTACGAGTAAATATTTAAATTAAAGTGGTTTATGTGTTTTTTTGTAAAACATTTTTGCTGTATTCAGGCTTATATTTTTATAGAAATAGAAAATTTTTCGATAAAACTTTGTGATGAGAAAAAGGCTTATAAGCTAGCAGGATCCGTGTATTAAAAAGTAAATTAAAAACTTGATTTTATTTCAAGTTGAAAGATATTGATTTGTAGCCATGGGGCGAATGGAGATTTCGCATTACCATTTTATTCCTAATTAAGTTTGTTGGAAACTTTTGAGAATATACATTTAATATTTTGTCTCCATCCATATATTCCTTGATATAGTGTCAGAAACTATTTGGAAAGTTTTTATTAACTTTCATAGGGTTCACTTAGAAGTTAAGAAGCAAAGCGTGAGTCGGTGCTTGTTACCATTCAGTGTGTGCTTTCAGGTTTCGGTCGGTATCGTTTATCGACGCCCTCGTATTAATTAAAACTTGATAAACATATTTTCATCGTATGCATGAATTATAATTGATGGCTGGGATAGGTTAGGCTCGCTTCTCTGTAGGATGATATACCGCCCGAAGCGTTCGATTATACCTCCCTAATATTCAAGTGTTAACGACAGCTTGCTTCAAACAACGGTTCTTGAAAAATCAGCACGAATCCTAAGCCATTTGTCATCGAATACAACACTAAAATACCATATTTATCGACGGATGTATCAAACGACTCATCAATTTGCTTTATTTCCTGAATACTCCTGCCTTCCACAACTCTACTTAAACTTAAATTACTCCACTTTTAAACAAGTTATGTTACAGCTTATCCTCTTGTGACATTTATTCAAAATCTAATAATAACTTCGTCTAACTCCTCTCCCTAAATACTTTGTAATTGATGACTCAATCTCTTCTTCATACTTTAACAATACCACCGCTAATTTACATTTGAAGGTGCAACGCATTAGCCCTAAACACAAATTACTATTTTTAATCACCATTACTCACTATTATTATTTGACGCACGCTGAGCGCGACTTACTGCCTCTATATCACACCCTTTACGATTCACAGAAACTCACAAATTACGATATTACGCCGTCTAACTCCATATCATTCTCACTCACACACAAAATTAGATAACGACTCTAGATCAAGCAAATCTCTATTTGACAAAAAATCTTTATTACAAATTATTTGAACATTTGCCTAAAACAACCCCAAACATAAATTGCGTTCCTAAATTTGATACTATGTATAACTAAATATACCGTCTAATTTAACTTCTATTAGGGTAAGAAGGATAAGGTATAATCAAGTTTGTGTTAAACAAGAATTATTATTACAAACACTAAAACAACAAAAGACAACAGACACTGGCATTCAAATCATTCTCTTGCCCTCATATCTAATCTGATCAAATGATTCTCCCTTTATCTCTGATGAGATAAGAAACAGTAAAACAATATCCATTTAGTTACCGTTGCGAACAATCACCCAAAGTAATTTTTTGACATTTTACAAGTAAATCTTTTTATTGTTGCTATTATACAGCCTTTATGCAGTCGTAATTGTTTTGTGAGAGCAGAACAATACCACGGAAATTCTTCGACGAAGGTATTTACCATTATTAAATATAATGAATAATGGAGCTTTGTTTTCTGAAAAATTCGCATTTGCCGATTTGCAAACCGAATTATTCTTACAAGCTGGAAAGGGGTTGGAATCGGTTTCGGCGGGTATATCTGCATTGTTGTTTGTGAATTGCCGTTTAATTTATGTGCATTGTTAAACTTTATTTGAAAGTCATTGCAATGGAGTGTTCTTGTCACAAATAAAGTGAACTAAAAAGTTCATTAAAATTAAACTTTATGAAAAATAAATATATATTGAAACGGGAAATTTCACGCAAATGATATGCAAATTGGCATTTTGTCAACTTTTAAATGAAAGCCGCCTGAAATTAAATTAAGTAAATTATATTCTGATATGGCTAATATATATGTTCTGAAATACACAAAAGCATCACATTGCGAGAGAAACGCGGTCCTCATTTTCCCTAAACACCAGCACCGCAAAAAGTAATCTGAAAATTCTTATTTGGATGAATAATTATATAGCGAAGTTTTCAATGACCCATGTGATCTCACCATGATTTTTCAGCTAAAATTGTGATAATTTAAAAAAAAGTAAATAAATTGGTTGATGTTATAAAAAATATTTTATTGGAAAATGATTACATTTTATTATTTAACAAATATTCAAAGTGGGGGATGTTCAAATTAATTTTGTTACATTTACTGCAATTTTTTGGTTGCGTTCGAGAACATTAAAAAGTTACTCATTGGTGCACATCAAAGCATCATTTGTTGTGGTTTCAAAAGTGAATGGGTAAATTTATACGGTATCATCAAAATAACTCGTACCAAAATAAATATTGACGTTAAATTTTTATTTAAAGTGCAGTTTTTCAATAAAAATTTGTAAATAAAAATTCGTTACAAAGTTTAATTGAGTTTTCATAAATATAAAATTTCTGATAGTAGGTAAGTACTTTATCATATTCAATTAGAAGAGACTAACTCAATAACACCAAATTAAAATTTGTGCTTAGAAATGTAATTTGTAATTCATTATATACTATACAACGGGGAAAGAACTTTTAAAATTGCATTATGTATGACTTTGTAGCAATATATTAAATTTTGTGTCCATTACATGCTTCATGAAAATTTAAGCGGCGCCTTTCCTAAGAAATTAGCTTTCTGTTCAACTGATCCGAGTAATTCTCTTCAGTCCTTCCAACCAAGCAGCACTAAACGTTAAAATATTTTGTTTACATCAATCATGGAAAATCTAATTCCGCTTGCATTTCCTACTTTCAACTTTCTTCTCTAATGGAAATAACAGCTTATCCTTTATTACCGTTGAGTTTAATGCAGCGAAAATTTTCACTGATCAGCGTTTGTCATTTTTCTGAAACGTTCATTAGAAAGTTTCTTTCAGCTTTCGATAAATATTCTGGTAAAATGTTTAGCACAACGACGATTGTGCAAATCCCGCTTTGTTTCGGCATTACAGTTTATAATTGCCTTTTTGCTTCAGTTTGCAAAACTAATTTACATCAAATTGCTGTCACAAACTTTTTAGTGGATAAACAATTACGTGTTTATGTTTTTGTCACAACATAGTTATCTGATCTTCAACGATAATACAGCTGAAATCGCATTAAGTTAAATTATAGCTACACACATTTCCGGTTACAATCGTTTGAAAAAAAATGTTTGTCCACTCCCTAATTACTCAATTTTCCATATAATTACTCCTTGTTTACATATTTAACATGAAACCGTGTTTGAATTCATGACAAGTTCCCATTTTTGAAGTCACTGCACATTTCCATTTCAATTTCATTTGGAAATTGACTTGCCACTAAACTGTCATTAAAAATATGTACATGATAAAACGACTTAAGTGACTTATTAAATTACACAAATATTTTGATATTACCATACATCCATATTTATATCTGCCTGACGAAAACTCGGAAATACTAAAACTGTGACATTTGCTATCAAATTAAATCACCAAATCCGAAAAACGAAAAGCTTTTCAAGGCAGCACCCTCTCTTACTATTAGTTCAGTCTTCTATCTCTTCATTGCCTCCAGTCAGCTCTCAAATTATCGGATGGTGCCCTAGGGCGTACGCGTTGTTGTAACCACACACAGGGATTACAAACTTCTGAACGTAAATATTTTTATCCATTTCCTGATAAAATCTACCACATACACGTACGCGTCTAATTTTTAAAACAATATTCAATTTTAACTGAACTATAATTTTTAGGAAAGAAAAGCTGTCTAAAAGCTTTTATACCGATCTGCTTTGCTTTTATCAAGAAAGATATTCATGACATCTGTTATCTCTAATTGGCTTTATTTTAGCTCTATCTATTTTGCCACACGACGTTTAAGTCAAGTTTTCAAAGCATAAGAATAGGATTAGAAATATCGTGGCGTGCAGCTTATCAGCGGAATGATATCTCAACAGGATATAAAAAAACATAATCTTTAATTCGTTTCTGATTGTTGAACTTATATTTATCAATTTGAAACACTGTTGCATTATTTAATGTCGCCAATAATAAGGAAGTGCTAATAAAAATAATAGGAAAAAAAGTTTAAATGATGTGGGAACTGCACGTTTAATTAGCGTAAACGACATCAATTGCTAGAATGATAGATGAGACAAATAAAAAAATTGCTTCATCGTTTATCATCTCAATTTGATTTCCACAATTTATTTAGACTCTTTTGACATAAATTTTCTGTCTGAAATATTTACCGATGAATTATGGATTATAGTCTGGATTTTCGGTTTATATGACTATAAGACAGTATTTCACTCTCAAAGAATTGAAGAATGTAGATGTTTCAATCAAAGTGAAAAAAGACCACAAACCAGTACGAACAAAAATTTTACGCTGTCGTCACGTTCGAAAGCCGGGAAACTATCCACTGACAACAACAAAAACTACAAAATAACATACATCCTCACATCTTTGTCATGCCAAATTGTGATCAATAAGACAAACGAAGTGATTTGGTTTGGATGCACGGTAGACCTTTTTTCTTCATCCAAAAAATCACACGTCTACGTGACAAATTTATATATACACCTCTTCAAAGTAGATTAGATCATCGTTTTTGTTGTCTTGACTGCAAGATTTTTTCCAGTTTTGACCTCAATCAGGCGAATGACTAAACAGCACGAAACTAACACTGGAAAAGTAGGAAAAATAAATTACACATACTTTTTCCCTTCAAAACAAAAACTAGGAAATAATGAAATAGTCAAGTGTTAAAATTCGTTTTATTTAAGATGATGTATTTGTATTTGGTATAAAAACGTATGACATCCGTTTTGTAAAAAGTGAATTTACTAACGGCAGGGAAATTGCATCTTAAATGAAGTTGCAATTATATATTACATAGGAGTACTAAAAATGATTTCATTAGTTTGTTATTCAATAAGTGCTTGTGAGAAATACCGAAAGTGCTTCCCTAGACGAGAGTCAATGTTAAATAATGCATAAATGATTAAACGTTACTTATTAAAGTGAATAAAATAATAAAGCGAGCTTTCAAAAGCGTTGCATTATTAACACATTACTTTGTTTTAATGCCAGAAAATCTGGAATAATGTCGCGAAAAGACAAATTTCGAGTGCAACCTTCGTTTAGAGTTTCAAATAGAAGTGAAATTAGTCGACGATATTAATGAATATCCAGAGGGTTATTAAAAGAGTTAAAATTAGTCCTCAAGTGTCAAAGAATTGAACTAATTTTAATCGACGCTCGGCGATTTTACACTTAAAAGTAATGAAAGACATCGTCAAGGGATAACTTGCATTTCTGTACAATATCTCAGCTAAAAGACGACAGTTTTAATGTTGTTTAACTAGCACTCTAGTCTATTTTATCTTAGCCGTGCAGTTTTCCATCCAGTCCCTGATCGGATCTGCACTATACCTGCAAATTATAAAGGGACATGCAAGCATGCTTTTACAATGTTATTATGATAAACATCTGAACATAGTTCGCATTAGTTTGATCGATTTCAATAATTTACATATTACCGAGTTTATTTTATTCGCTATCTGTTTGAGTTACATTTCCATATGGAAATTTAATTACATTTAATGACCAAGCGTTGAAACACTTGTTTTGTGTCAGACAGACATGGCGCAATATCGCCATTAACGCTCACCACCTCCTCCATATTGCTGACGATGACGCTGCTGACGCCAACCCTCTTTTCATCTTAATACACATTCCTTAACTCGGTATTATAAACCCCATCCACCCAACTCAATTTTTTAAATTTCGTTTAAAACCTTACACAAGAACGGCAATTAATTAACCTTTCTTGTCATTAATGCAACATGTTGTTAAGTGAAACTTCCTCCATAACTCTATGCAAATATATTTTAGGTACACAAACCCCTCAAATCTCTTTATATACCTATACCGACGTGTTTTCCCACATATTTAAATTAAGCACATACTTACACAATTTTACGCAAATCATACAAAAGAATAGCCACTAAATATTAAAATTTATCGCAAGTTCATAATAATCACGTTTTAATCGAGTTATACAAATCTCATTTTATTAAGTTTATTGTTTAAATTAATGAAATTATTAATAAACCAAATTATATCGTATGGAAAAATTTGATTAAACTGTTTTACAACATTTGTTGTGACAAGTAAATTACATTAAAATAAATAATTTGGTACTCAAAATTGCCAATTATTTAATTCTATGAAAAGTTACGCTTAAAACGTCCCTAACTTTTTACTTTCAATACAATATTTTAGTTTTTTATAATTAAACTTTATCATCAAATACATGAAAATGTATATAGGAGTGCCTTATTTATATGACAGACGCACAAACCTATTCAAGTGAAAGTTCTTGAGGTTTAACATGATATATCGATTATTGCACTGCGATAAAAAAGTATGGTAAAGCAAAAGTACGGAATAATAGCTCTAATGTATAAGAAAACGTTCCCACGGGTCTGTATACAGATTCGGGACAGATTAAAAGAAGAACACTGATAAGTGGATTGGCACCCATAGACCTGTTATGCATATTAAAAATTGTAAGTAATTTAAGTGAATGGTTATAAAATATTAAAATGTTGAAGATTGTCTCGAAAGTAAAATTACTTTACATAAAATCTGACATGTAATACTACGCTAATTTAACCAATAATGCTAATCTCAAAAACTGCACAACTTTAAAATTTGTCAAATCATCTTTTTCTGTAACTTCAAATAATATAAAAAATAAAAATTGGCGAAATTGTTCATTAATCAAAATTAATAAATAATTCATTAGCCATCGAAATCATTTAAATTCCAATAGCATACCGGTTATGAGCTTATGAGATAATCATAAACTATTGTATTTAATTAATGACATTTTAGTGTTATTGCTATGCATTATTCATAAATGCACGTGGCAATGAATAATCGTTCCAAAGACGATGGATTCCTGGACCATGTGACGACATCCACTTTCCTCGCCAAGTTGTGTTTGTCAAAAGCAATGTTGGAATATTTTATGTATTTAGCATATTCTGATTAGACTTCAGGAAAAGAAAACAAAGCATACAACAATAGCTCAAAACACAATAAAGTTTTAAAACCAAATGAATAACTTGAAGTAAAAAAGCCGACAAAATTATAGATACAATCTGCTACTTTATTGCTACAATTGCTATCGCTGAAGCAAATGATAACTGTTATTTACATAAACAAATAAAATGTATATTTGTTCGGTTGATTCTGAGTTAACGACTGGCTAATGTAATGGAGTAATGTCTATAAGCTGTTAATTTTTTCTTTTTTTTTCGATAAACATTAGTAGGTACATTACCATTAGTAAAGAATAGATAAAGGGCCATTTAGCTGTAGGTATTGAAAGAACACGATTTTGCCAAATGGCTTACTTCTTTTAATGTCTTGATTGATTATTGTTTAAATATTTAGGTAGTGCAGCATTATCAATGTGTCATTAAACTAATATTTGGATATTGTGGTTCTTCGATAATATTTAGTAAACTCGATAAACTTATCCTCTGCTTTTAGTTAACTGAGTTAAAATAAATAGAGCGTGTATATTTACAAAATCTTAATTATAATTACAACCTAACTTGTAAACCAAGAGTAAACTTAACAACACCGATGCAATAAGTGTCTCAAAGCGAAACTAGTGGCGTTTGGTGAAATTCCGTCGATCTAAGCTCAGTTTTCATTTCAGTAATTTCCGCGATAATTTGGTCACGTACAGGCCCAAAGATACCCTGAGAAGAGACAGAAAGAGACAAAGAACATTATATTGTTAATATGTGTGTTGTTTAATTTCACCCCAATATATGAAGAGTTCATTTCTCTAGTCTCCAAGTGAGTCTAGTAGAGTAGTAGACCGTCTTGGAACGCAGCCATGACACTTAACAAACTTATATTCCCGACTAGCAAAGTGAATATGACAACACTTGCAATATGGCACTATTAAAAATGAACTTAATGAAAATGGAGTGAAACAATGCAACAAACTACGAATATGACAGAATCGTAAATTATGAATTTTAAACATTCAACTGAACTTTCCGATATACCACTCCCTACAGCAACCACATTAAAGCAGTGATGGGTATGTGGTGCTAAATGCTGCATTTGATTTCATATCACACAACATAACCGCAAATAGTATTCAAATTGCTAATCCTCACATGAATTTTAGAATTATACAATCGTTTAACCGTTAAACAAACAAACAAAAGATACCAATCAAACGCATTCACCGAATGTGCTTTCCATATTCAATTTATCTATATATCTACCCACTGTCTTTACCAATCGGAAGCAAATGACTATTGACAAGATACGCATTCTGCCCCCTTGAACATCTGACAGCTTTGACCGCTGAACGCATTTTACACCTCGCTTTGCCCTGCCAGATCATGCTACAATAACAAATATGTCCAACATTTCATAACAATCGCAAACCAGACACCCGCCATTCCTCAACATTCACACGAAACAACCATTCTGACAGGGATGTATTAATAAATACAATTCATGCAATTTCAGATAATTTCGTTCTCTGCACTGAAACACACGATCCAATCGAAAACCCACTCTACTATGACACGCATATCCTAAAATGTTTCTTTCGCATCGAGAATTTTTATTGTCTGCACATAGTGCAGCTGCTTTAATTAAAAATCAGATGAACATTTTTTAAAACACCTCAATCCACTATTAAATTTAAACTCGACTTAACTAACTGGAAAGTAATACCGACACCTAATATTTTAATAAAGTTTTAATATAACATTCTTGAGACTTGCTTCCATCTAGAACAAACTCTTCTTTCTTTACTAAACACATTTACACATTACATTTTTTATTATGCGCTCGAACTGTATTTACAAAATTCTTCAAACTTCGAAATACCACATTACTTCAAACTCCCATAAGTAATGAATTATTAAAAAGTAGATTAGTTTCACTTGATCAATTAATCATAGCACTTTCCGCCACTTATATGAATTTTCCAAGGGAAATAACTACCTGCAGTTATCTTACTCGAGAAATTTATAACTATAGTTATCTTACTCGAGAAATTTCCTTAATAAATAAGCAGGAGTAAACAGCAATGACATCCTTTATTATAAAAATTAATATTTTTTATATTATATTTAAAAATTCTGGCGTAAAATATAATGTTGTTGTTAACACTCAACTCACTCACTCACTCACTTAATGATACGAAATTCTACATTATGCACAATAAGATGCTTTTAAGCAGTTTGAATCTTGAAATAAAATGTATCATTGCATTTATCATGATAAAAAATGTATTTAACTTTATAAACCCAACCATAAAAAGTTCTAAAAACACCAACTGCAGATAAGATGCTCAAACATCCTCTTTTTTGATGCACGTGATGGCAATATGCAAATTGTTGAATGTTTATCTTTACTATGGAGTTGTAAGCAACTAGGTCTTCAATAATAATAACACTTTGTAATTATTATCTATGTAACTTTTATTATCTTTGTAACTATTGTCTTCTTAAACTTTGTATGAAACTTTCAAATTCTTTAGAGTTTATCTAGAATTCAGAAATAAAAATATTCAGTGAAAGTGAATTTTAAGTTACAAGAGCTTGTTGCAAACACTCAGACTATACCTGACAGTTTAGCTACCTTGCGATTCCTCTCCTTGTAAGTTATCCAATTTCAACACCAATTTCACTGACATAAGCCTTTGATATATTTCGCTCGCAAGTGTCTTTAATTGAATCGTACAGCTGTCAAGATAAATTTTGATATTCTACACACCAGACGAAGAAAATCCTTTCTATTTCTAGCTTTTAAATTTGAAGCTCTCCTGACATCTAAATGTAAAATAATCAACTTAAGAGCTTATCGAAACTTGGTTTCTGATTCGGGTTATTTTCGAAAGAGCAGAGAGTGTCTTGTTTATCAATTTATGAAAATAAAGAAATAAGTAATCTTGCAAGTAAATATGTTATAGTAGTTTCGGAATGTTGAAATCTGCAGTGTTATATCCCTATCTTACTTACAAATTACGTAAAACAGACCCAAGATGCGTCTGCTGAATACTGAATATGTCTTATAATGATTTTACACAGTTGACTTTTCATCACTTAATATGTAAATTTCTAGTTTTCTAGATCCTAGAAGTGTATGATAGAAGTGGTAAAATATCCACAACCCAATTTCAGGCCAAGCGAAATTACACCAATGACACAATTTCTATGCACAACCTTTGTAAAAGCACCTTTATCATAGGATAAAGAATTTCGCAAATTATATTTCGTAAGCTCCTAATTTCAATATTTTATGAACTGAACATACTTCTTGTAATTTCAAACATTAAATTAACAAAATACTACTTTATAGCATGTAATTATTACAATTAGAAATTTAGAAGATGAAAAATTCAGAGCAACATTTTTCATTTTTATATAGCTGACTTGAACATTAAGATTTAAGACAGATGATACTTTTACTTCCCTTAAGGAAACGTTCCCTACAGTAGAGATTGATATCGTTACATAAAACAAGACATCTCAGCATTGATCTCTTCATTTATAAAAGAAATCGATTATTGTCATGAAACGAATAACGCAAAAAATATAAAATATTAGATGCCCCTCATTAACCATACAAAAAGCGAATTATTGATTTGAAAGAAAATTGTAAAAAACGCTAATGAAAATTTTCGGCAGGAATCATATATCTAAAGATGTGTAAACATCTTTGGTGACAAATCCAAATAAGCGCATCCATTTGCGTAACGTATTATTTGTCCTATAATTACATTCAACCAAATTATTTACATTTACATGTAACCCCAACATTACTCATATATTTGCATACATAATATCAAATTAAATTCCCTCGACGGAACATTATAAATTGAAAGCTGCAAACTAAGTTACCCTGTGATCTATGCGCAGATCTAACTATTCAATTTGCTTCCCAAGATCTGAAATTCTCAAAAACGCCTAGTTGATCTCAGCACAAGCCACTTTGTTAGCGTTAACATTGTTGCCGCCTTCGCTTGATTTACGAAAAGAAGAGAGATGAGAGGAGGAAAAAAAAACATACAACTAAAACATCAAACGATCTATTGAACAAAAGGAGGTCCGTTAAATTTCCTAGCTTGAAGAGAACTTAAAATGGAAACTTATAACAAAACAACTAAATGCGAAAAAAATATTCGTGGGCTTGTTTAATCATTCAATTTTAACAAATTTAACCAAACAGTAATAAATTTGCCTAAAGAAAATTAGTTTATGTAAAATCCATTTCCGCCCAGCAGTGGTCTGTCGACTACAATTCCATACCTACACAACGCTTTGCATACGAAATGAAATCTTACATGTATATATATATATTTCTCGTACTTCAGGATAATCTACAACTTTGCTTGTACTTTTGTGTCCAGATACACAGTGAAATACGCTTCCCGACTCGGTAAATAATTACATGATTAATCTTAACGAATTTAATTTAAGCCGTTTTTCTTTTTGTCTTTTGTGCTTCCTTTCCTGCTTTAATTCAACTACAACATGCTAAGACACTCTCCCAAGCATCACCTCATACGTTTTTTCAACAATTATAGCAATGGATGTTGCTAACTTTTTTTTATTTCTATTAAAGATTTGTGTTTGACAGTGTGACCAAAAGCATACTTAAGTTTTAAAAATAGAACCGACGAGATCTGCGTCAGAAATTTGAATATTTCAAACGACCCTCGGAATATATTGCAAACTATAAAACAATGTCTATGTTTATATTTATCTGTACCCTTACTGTGAGTCCTATAAATGATTAGCATTATATTTACGAAATCGTCACTCTAAATATTGGCATAACTCTTTCAATTAATATTCATAGTTAATTAGTATGTGTGCACTGAAGAGAGACATCCACTTGACGTTGAGACTTATGAAACCATATATTAACTGGTTCAATATACAAATTGACTTGCCAATTTTGTATCGAAAATTTACGACGAAGTAAATTGAAGATTTTTTCCCAATGCCCCGTTTTATTGAAGGCGCATTCAACTTTATTTCAATAGAATACAAGGCATGGACCTTTTATTCGTATATAACGTACGCCAATACTAAAAAAAGTCAAGAGATATCAATATTTGCACAAAACCTTTCATTTCATAAGATCAACGAGCTGCTAACAAAAAATACCATTTTCAGTCCTTTGTTGCGCGACATTATTTCAATTCAATAATCTAACCAATTCAATCAAATTGCTTCTATACATATAAACTTATTCCATTTATGAAATATAAAAAAAATGTTTTTTTAATTTTTTTCATTAAAATTTCTAACAAAATAAAAAAGCAGTAAATACTGCTTTTTACTGCTGCGGAAAGTCGCGCACCTCCTTGAAAGGGAGTGATTGGGTAGTCCTCCAAAGTACTAAAAAAATGTTTAAAAAATTTTATCTGTCAAAAAATTTTGACATTTATTTTTATGTCCACTTAATGATACTGATGATCTTGTATATGTTTTCTTATAATTATTTGGTACAAAAATCTTGCCAATAAAAGCAACAAAAAACACTAAATTTAGGACAGCTTCCTTGTTTCCTCTTCTAATAGCCCTGTAGCAAAAAAACTTGAAAAATTATTTTTCCAACAAAAATAAATAATGTCAAAATGCAAAATTTAAATTATATTTATTATTATAATTATTTAAGTTATAACTTCGAAATTTCTTATAGATAGATTTTTTTAACATTTTTCTTATTGTCTCGGGCATCGCCCAATAATACAGTGTCACGGAGGTGCGCGATTTTTCAAACATCCTATATACAGGGTGTTTACAGTCTTGGAGTTGAAAATTGACCTAGTAATAGAAGAGTACAAAAATACTGTAACCAAGAAAAAAACTCACACAATTATTATCAAGAATGTTATTTAACTCCAAAATATTGGTACACGGTTTGAGGGTCACTGGAATTATTTCCTTGTTCAGATAAAATTGTATTGTTGCAACAGATTAAAAAATCGTATCCATGATAATAAAAGAGAAAAGTCACTTCATAGTTTTGACACTGTTATTATTTGATTTGCTTTTGCTTTAGTTTTTATCAAAATTCGAAGATCTTCTGTTTAATCTCTTTCAGCGAATGGTTGGTTTCCAATAGGTTTGAATCGATTTTCTTAATTTTTGTCCAAATTTATGAACAATTTTGTCCAAAATATTAAAACAATAAATTGGTTGTCGTGATTATGATTTATAGTGAAACACAAGGTAATGATACTGTTGCAGCCGAAGCAGCAGTTCCGAAACAAATAGTGTAAAATGATTAATTTCCTTTAACAACGTGAATTTTTGTTTTATATAGCGTATTAGTTTTCTTCTACCGTGAATATCATCTCATTTCAATTTCAACCTCAAGACCGTAAACACCCTGTATAGTTTGTAAAAGTTTCACTTCACATGTTTAATCTGAAATCTGAGCATTTTGATGCATGTATATGAAAGAAATCCTTATATTGAAATAAAAAAAATATGCATGATTTTTTAGAATTTTGAAAGATAAATTAATGAAACCTGTATAACTCTTCGCAATCAGAAAATAATAAATCGTTCTTATCTGTAGTAAACATTTATTTTTTTACCATCATAACACTTTTCCGACTTCTCTTATTTATTTGGGAATTTTTACATGTTGTAATGACGTTGGAAGTGTTTAGGAGGTAAAAGGTCATTAAAAAAATAAATTACAAGACAGAAAATAGCGATAATAACGTAAATAAATATATTATAAAAGCATAAATGTCAGTCACAATTTCCGACTTTAATTTACGATGACATTAAGGAGTCTGAAAAAAAACGTAAAGTGCCCATTTCAACATTTGCCCTGCAATAAAGAGCTTGATTGGATCAAAACTTGCTCTACTTTACAGTCGCATCAAGTCAGCATTGGCTAATAACTGAATAAATAATGTTTTCTATTAATTTTTAATCAAGACGTGATATTTAATAAATCACGTGTCGAAGATATCAACATCAACTTGTGACTCGATTTCCTCAGCTTCTTGTCATAATGCTAGAGCACAAAATAAAATAAAAATTGAAGTTCAATTCTTGAAATCTCTGGATATACTCGTATAGTGTATAAGTCTTTCAGTCTCATGTTTTTCGATGCGGTAGTAGAAACTGAAAGCAACTCTTCCACTTGTCAGCAGCTTTGCTTAAGCACGACTTGGGTTCATGATGAGATTCTTGAAACTACTTTAGCACACACGGTCCGAAAAGATAATTCTCCAGGCCATATTTAACTATAGAAGAAGCGTTTTAGCTAAGTACCAACTATTTATTTAAAAAACAAAAAAACAAAAACTGTTAGAATTTCCGCAGGGCAGGTAGGTCTTCTTTGATTTTAATGCTTGAACAACTTAGCTTTAGTCCTCCCCACACATTTACATTTACTGCCATTCTTTTTATATCGATCCCTACGTTATCGTCCACTATATGTCTAGAATTTCTTTTATTTGTAATGTTCTGAAGTTCTCACCGCGAGGTTACAAACATTTCGAGTCCGGGAAAATCAGTTGAAAGGATTCTCGCTCTTTGTGTGTTTTTGTATTTACAACAACAAAGTTTATTTATAATTCTATTAAATACATACAATTAATTTGATATCGATTGAAAAACTTCAAACATTGACACAGGAAAAGCGGAAACATGAAATTGTATGGCCTGCTTATTTCCTCCATTTAAATTATTTCACATCTAAAATATTTATATTTTGAAAAATGAATTTATTATCAAATTATATCCTACTCTGCAATCAACGTGCCTTCAGTCATTTATATTTGTTTGAAATAATTTAAAACAGGTTGAAAAAAGCAACATTAAACACATCTTTTATATTTAATTTGAAAGCGGGAATAAATTTTTATCACAAAGCTGGTTAGTTATTGCACTTTTAAGTGAAGACGGTACTAATTAAAAAGAAAGATTTACCTTTTTTCGTGTTCCCTCCGCTTCTGTTCTTATTTATGAGTTCTTATAATACTTAAAAAGCGTTGAATTTTAATTAGATCAAGTTAAAACTGAAAATTTCGGATAACACGGCTAAAATCTTCGCGCAGTGGAAGTTACTTTATTATTACCTACTTCCAATTTGTGAAGTTAGAGATAATACAAAAGCATCCGGTGTACATATTCCAAGCATGTTTTACGTTATTCATGAATCATTATTAATCCGGCTAATGACTGAACGAGCTTTTTTATTTTTGTTTTCTGCCCTTATAAATAAAGTTAGAAGTTTCCGGAGAAAATTTTACTTGAATCTTTGTATTTCAATAATGAATGAATAAATTTTCAAAACGATCGAAATTTTAAATTACAAATAAAAAATACACTCATCAAAGATGTGATACCTTTGATACAACAAAACATTGAATAAATTGACGTTCATTCTAGATCTTCTATTGTTTTTTAAAATGTAAACACCTTTTTGGAGTAAATTGTATGGAGCTTTTTGTTTTCTTTTAAACTTTTTTTCCATGTGTTGCTTTTTCAACTTGAAGGGTAATGACGAATAAAACATACATCTCATTCCGTTCCTCTCAGTACGTAGTTGACATAAAAAACAACTCACCTAAGGTTGTATTGTCATTTATTCAAATATCCACTAAGTTTCACACAGTCAGAAATACATTAGATATACGATTCAATTAAAAATATTTTTTGTTTACTAGAAATCATCCTTTGCCTGTTTGTACCTTTTGTGCTTGTTTATTTGAACACAATTGTAGCACAGATTTACAAGCTTTTATCTCCATATAGCTATACTCTGCTGAAATTCCTCTGGTTTTCTGATGATAAATAGCACTTTTCACATTTGCTATGGAAATATAATTCAATATCCTCAGGCATCATTTGTGCAGAACGCATAACTAAATTTCGATGTAAAATTAGTGTGTTCATGTTATACGATTGAATATCGAACAAATTTTCAAATGTTTATTTATTATTTCTACACATTACCAAAAATCTGTTTAAATAACAACTTAATCCACTTAAAATCCATAATCTCAAAATTATTAATCAATAAATCAACCTCTTTTGATTAATTAAATTTTGGTAAAAAAAACTGAAATGTAATACGCACAAAAAATGAATAATAAACAAAAATATGTAGAATGTATGTACATATGTACACACCATCCGATCAAATATCGAACGTATAAAAAATGATTGAATTCTACGTAAAAGGCAAAAAGGAAAACAGAGTAATTTCTATATACCACAACACGTCATTATCAGTCTTTTTCAAAACTGTTTTAGAAAAGTAAAAAATTGACCTAATTAAAACGACGTTCTGTTGGTGATTAAATTTAAAATCTTGAACTGTATTTTAAAACATCCTATGAAGACATCTGTGTGCTATAAATAATGAAAGCATAATATTTAACTTTTTCCCTATATTATTAAAGTTTTGCTTTCAAAGTATAATAATACTTCGAATGTTAAAATAGAGAAAAGTCAAGTTGAACGCGTCGAATTCAACCAGTTGGCAGTTAATTACAGTAAAATGGGCGTATTGAGACTTTACTAATTATTATTGAAATGTTGGATGTAATTAAAATGAAACAAAGTAGCGTGGCGTAGAACCGATTTAAAAATACTCAATGGTCCAGTTTAGATTGGACGAAAGAAATTATCTAGCCAGGGCCGTACCCAAGGGGTGGGGGGGTTTAGGGAGTTCAAACCCCCCCCCCCGAAATGCTGAGCACTTTGTTATATAGTGTTATAAGTGTTAAAAGTTTAGTTTTTTTGTTATTTTAATGAGTTAATTTTAAATTTTTGTGAATTAATTTTTCATGTGTTAATTATACAGTGTTTCATTTTTATTGTTAGGTACAAATTTAAATAGTTAATAGAATATTTAATTTTGAAAAATGCTATGAAAAGGAGCTACACCCCCTAAAAAAGGTACGTTTTTTAAAGGGTTTTTCCTAATATTTCAGAATAGATAAAATTACAGAATTTAGTACCTTTATATGTACACCCAAACAAATGCCAAATAACAAAATTTTTAATCAGGGGCGTCCTAAACGGTAAAACAAATTTAATTTTTAATTTTTATGCTGTTTATGGTCTGTAACATAAATTTTTGAACCGATTTTTACTAAAAATCCGTAAATTGTATCGGAAAAACACAAAAGACTTTTTTTTATGAAAAACTATGAAATTTTGTTGCTGAAAGTGGCAAGAAACCACAGGCAAAATAGTTAAAGTAAATTTTTACCCTAATCCCATCTAGTTTAGGAAGCACCTAATTAAAAATTTCAACATTTTATTTTTGTACTTGTTTAGGTGTATAAAAGTTATCATCTGTAGTAAATTTTGTTTTTTTTTTTCTAAAATGATTTCGGAAATATTGAAAAAAAAACTATTAAAAGACGCACCCCTTGCGTAGCATTTTTCGATATATGTTCATAGAAAATTTTTGTTTTAAAAATGAATATTCATCTCCTGTTTAAATTTGTAACAATAAAAAGTATTAAAAATTTATTTTATTTTTTGTTACTTTTGTGAGTTAATTTGTATTTTTTTATGTTTAATTAGGATCTCTTATTTCAATTTAAAATAAAAACGTGTACTTAGAGATTTTTGCTTTTTAATTCGTCTTCTTTAATTTCATTTTCATGGACCAACAAGAAACCCCCCCCCCCGAAATAAAATCCTGGTTACGGCCCTGTATCTAGCTATGCGTAAAATTCAGCATACACTCAGTCTTTGACAAAGAAACTATTTCCAAAGTGTTGTAAAGGCTAATTGATTTAAAATTTATGTATTGTTCACAAAATCATAGGCGTCAAATACTGATTTAGCTTCACAATGATTGATTATTGCAAGTTTGCGAAAACTAAATACCTACCCTTTGGTAAACTCGCTTGATTATAGATTATCATCGCTATCGTTTGCCTGTTACGAAGCAATTTATTATCAAATAAACTCAAGAATTGTTCATATTATTTATACAACATATCTTAACAGTAAATCAATTGACGATAAAAGGTTTAATGCTTCAACTTAAATATCAAACCGATTTTATCATTATAATCACATCGTAACCAATTAGAAATCACCTGTATTGTTTTCCACACTAGATGAACCGATATTTAAATCAAAACAGTTGGAAGTTAAACTTCCAATATCTGTGCAACGATAACCTGAAAAATATTACACAAAAGGCTTTATAACAAGATATCTAACAGCAAACTATTTGAATCGACGAATAAAACACACAATGGAGCTTCTGTAACAGTACTTTAATCTAAACAAATACAAAAAGGTTTGGATTATTGTGTTGTTAGACCGCTGCAAGAACTATTTCACATGGATAGTACTTACTACTTTCAGTTACAGTGGGATTCTCTTCTCGTGCTAATAATGGGTTTTTAATGAGGTCGCCTATTAAAATAAATTCTTCTCCGATATCAAAAACACCTGGGGGAGTATCTAGTGTGACTAATTCCGCTAAAACCGCGTCAATCTGTGACACATCCATCAATGTCCACTGTCACATCGACCCAAACTGACTTCGGGCTATCATTCTGACGTTATGCATATTTCTTACCCTTCCACTATCTCAAAGAGTGTATCTTACAAGTAATTTTCGACTAATAATTATTTTAAAAGTATGAAAATATCGAAATATTAAACAACCAAAATTTAAAAAAAAATGTTACTAAACAATACAAGTGATCTCATATGTAGATGACCAGACAGTGATGACGCAACTCTAGTGTATTTGATGCTTATTTTAACACATATTTGCCTCGTGTATAAAACATGATGTTATTAAATAACATTCTAAAATTGGAAGATATTTGATTTTGTGATCATTCAGCTAATTAACTACTTGTAGATAATTTCTAAAATAAAAATCATCAATTTACGGGAATTTGCAATATAATAGAGTAATAGACTGTCTGTGGTTAGTGCGGTGTTTTGATGCACTGCATAATAGGGAGATAATTCGTAATGTAAGCATGGAATGTTGTTTCTATTAAGTTTTAATATATATAAAACAACTTGCACATATTTGGAATTGTATCAAGCAAAACAGTTTAGCACTAACTATGTTAACATTGTTATCTTTTCTAACAAGACACAAATACGTAAGCGTACGTCTAAATTGTAGTTTATATTAGAAGACTGTTATTTGTCTACGATTTGGGTTTAGTACTCAATTATTTATTAGTAATTTTAAGTACACGAATATTTCATCGTGGCGACTATTAATTCATACATTGTTATAGACTTTATTTATAATTCAGAGGTTTCAAAAAAAAACTTTTTACATATCCAGCAATAAATTCTATTTTGACGTTTTTTTGGGAATTTATGTAGACGTAGCGGATGTTCGATTCTGCGTTTTATGCAAATTACACAAACATTAATAATGCATCTACACAGGAAATAGGAGATTTAAACCATCAATTTTTGATAAACTAATTTAAAGGTATGTTAATTGTGGGATTTTTTGCGACATTTGCATGAACCGTCGATTGTAATTTTGATATGGAACAAAACACCATTATAATTCCCTTTTTTGTCAGAGTAATAATCATAGTTAAAGCTTCGATGAATCCCTCTATTGCACATAAGTTTTTATAACATCGATATTTTCAAAATACTTTAATTTCGTAGCAATATCATCAGATGAAAAACATTTTCATCAATACAACCATTCCGAAAAATCGGATTAGACTGCGCGACTCAATTCAATTAAATTTTTAAACAAATCACATTTTTCAGTGCGGTAAATCATCAAAAATGCTGAATTAACAACAACTCAGGTAGCCTGCTCGCTGACTTTGTTCACTGTTCATTGTTGCTGAATATTCTATTATTGTTAACGAATTTACAAATTTACATGTAGTATTATCGAAGATCTCACAGCGTGGCGATCTTTAAAATATCACCATTTACAAAGGAAATTGTCAAATGATTTTCTCCTGAACGGTATATAAAAAGAGGAGTTCAACTGCCGAGGCTTGACTCTAAACTTTTACTCTGAACTGATCTGAAACGACAAATATAAAACGCATTTAAAATCTGTCAAAAGCTTTCAAAGTTGCATACCGTCTTGTATGTACATGCAGAGCTCTGAAAGGAAAGACACCTCTTCAGAGTCCAGACGTATGTACAATCAAAAGGTAACAAAGAAAAATCTTCCAAAATCGAATTGCATGGATCTCAAATAAAATCTCAATTTATAACTAAACCGATAACTAACTCAAATATTCACTTAGCAAGATTAATTAAACTTAAGTAGCATTATAAATTTTGTGTTGTAATAAAAATGTTTTGAATTTTGCAAGGATCAGGAATACATGTTGATAAATCTCGGAAGTAATAAAAAACTGTTTTTCTTGAAAATTAAATTTATTGATGCATTCTTGAAAAATGTCAATCTCGAAATTCCACATAAAACAAAACAATATTTTATTTACAGAATGCATTTGCGTTTACGACATCCCACCGTTTCAAATATTAACAACGAACAACCAATTTGAAAAATATAAGACACAAATAATGCAAGACGTTATGTGTTATTTTAGTGAACAGTTGTTTGATTCACTGTAAGCACTTTATATTACCAAAATACGAGATAAGGGACTCCAGAAATAACTCCGGAAACGTCTGTTATTGTCGTCAAAACATTTTTCTGTTAGACACAAATACTTATATAAAGGCCAGCAAATTAATTTACTGAGTAAGTAAAAGTAACACAAATTACCTTTGTAGTAAATATAAAATATTTATTAAGTAATAAAAAAACAATATTTAAATGTGCAATCACTTCATTTCAGTTAGAGCTTTTAATTCAGTAGTTCGAGCAATTAAAGTTGTCTCTTTAAACTTTAATTTAAAAAAAAATTTCGGTACGAAATCTAGACAGATAGTTCGTATGAATAAAACTAAAAAACTTTCCCAATATTTCAGTTCAAAGGTGACTAAAACAATATTAAAAACCCAATAGAAACTTCTTTAGAAAAATTTCAAGTAATATATATTTTATTAAAGATTATTAAAATGAAGTTTCATAATGAAATCGGTCGATTATTTCGAGATATTTTTTTGCTTGCTTTTACAGTCAAAACTTTCTTGAAATCAATGTTCCTGAATAAAGTAACTTGCACAAATATTAAACATCAAAACAAGATGATTAAAATTATGTATAATATTGTGTATAATCTGTCAAGTTATTGATTATGCTCAAAGACCCATATAATCTGCGATAATAAGAAGTATGTACGTGTATGGCGAACAATTTTAACTTATTCTATTTATAATTAATCAATGAAACCGGTTAATGCAAATACAAAACAGAACAATAAAATTTCAATTACCTTTCCCATTCTTAGAAAAAGTTGTGAATGAAATTGATTCATGTTTTATTAATAAAACAATGTGCTATTATTTACAGTGTAATGCATACATTATATTTCCATTAATTTTTTTATAATCAACCGAACTTTAAAAACAGCTTGTTTGTTTAAATAAGTGATACATAGAATTTCTTACTTTTTATAGATTTATGCAATTTTAGAAAGTTTAGAATACAAGCATACGTTAATAAAAAGATATTGGAAAAGTGTGTGGAAGCTGGAGATCTTTTATTACTTTAACTGTATCATTTTTTTATATTTAACTGACGATAAAAATCGTAAGAAGTTCGTAAAGATCATAAAATATAAGGAAATGGGCAACATTTTTTACTGATCGTTTTAGAGTTTTACACAGTGTGAGAATCTTTCCGAAATGGTTTAGACTTTAAAGGAAAAACAAAATAGCTATTCATTCGCTTCCGTTCGATATTTACGAAATTAAATTTTTGGGACGTTCGTCCAACAAAATTCACACTTTTTAATTACAAGCGTCAAATCTCTTTGAGTCAATCGATCGTTTCATGTAGTATTTTATGCATACTAACAGCAGTTCCAAATATTTTATTACTCTCTTAATATTTATAAACTTAAGTTTTATCTTTATTACAGCTTTATTATTATTCATTGTAACAATTTATTTTAATGGAACAAGATTTCATGCTGTGTAAAAAAGTAGGTAAAATACCTGCGAGATTTATAATAGTCGAGAAAAATCACATAAATTAAAACATAATGTGGTAAAGAGCCCCCGTAAATTATAAAAGAAATGAAATATCTTTTTGGGAGAAAAACTTTCAGAATTAAAGAACAAATTAGAGAAATAATGCTGCCGTATTTGTATGTTTGAAAGTGATTATAAAATGTAAACTCCAGAGTACTGGCAACAAGATATAATTAATTAGAAATTCATTAAGAATAAATAACGCATTTAAAGTTGTATTATTCTGGCTAATTGTATAGGGAGGACGTATCTACCTACTGAAATAAGCTACCAGGCAGAAACAAGACAATTAAATATCTAGAGATAATGTAGCACATTAAGACGTTTTTGTGGGACGCTGTTGGTTACGGTGGTGTTACAAATGAATGCTTCAACATTTAGTGAGATGTTTTGTTGGAGCTTTGGGACAGCGATTAACAAATCTTATGCTACTCAGCTCCTTCCAATTTTCCACGACAATCACAAAACCACCAAACCATTAAACATTCACGATATAATACCCCAATAAATATCGAAATCTGACTTTTAATTGGGACCAACAATCGAAAACAGCCCCCTTTATACAGTGTGATCAAGTCGAAACACATTACTTATTATTGCACAAACAAAGATAATTGAATTCTCTCGATGCGGAAGACTAGAACTAAGTGATCGTTAAAGAGCAATGAAAAAACTATACAAACGTCATAAAATAAAGTCGTAGCGGTGCTAAAAGCTATTTTTTTAAACCGGATAACTTGTTCGATTTAATGCCTTTAACGAATGGTTGAATGTTTTTCAATTGGAGCATTTTATTAACTCGAGCTTGTTAAATTTTCTATATATCCAATTAATCCACAGATTTCATTTTTACCCACGATTAAACTGAATCAGACAGGATGTATGGTACAAAAAAAAATTGCAAAAACCCCCTTTGACGACTACGTCTTTATAGTCGCTCAAATCTGCTACTGAAATTTAAACACAAAGTCAAATCAAATTGCAAACATTGTTTCTTTGTATTCCAGGTGTAAATTGTGTAAAGCGACATTGACACCAACAATGTAATCGTTATACTCCTAATTAAAACATTGTTCCGATTGAAATATCGTTCACAGACTCCCCGTTTAATAAACGCAACAACGATAAGTTCTACTTTGATCTTGTGTAATAATTGTTTTCGACACCGATTGACGTCAAATGAAACTGAAATCAAATTCCAATTTCTGTTAAAACAACGCTTATAGGTTTCTAATTCAAATAACACCCAATTTTAACCTCAACTATCTTACATTACCAAATGGCGCAATCAACAGAATATTAATAGTCACAAGATCCTGTATAAATTTATTAAAGCTCATTCCCTACAGTTGCAATTACAAACAATAAGGTGACTTTAATACTTACTAAAACCATTTCAATAAATCAAACCTGGCAAGATCGAATCTTTAATGCGAATAACGAATATCAAAAATTTAGCGAGTCATTAATTTTAAACCAAAGCGAGAGACAGTTTTAATTATGTTAAATCTTTGCATCTTGCGAGGGATAGAAATTGATATTTAATGTTATCAGGGTGCAAGATGTGCAAGATTGTTATTTAATTACCATGGGGAATGCGAATGTGATGTAAGAAAATGAAACAAGTGAGATACGTCTCCATGGCAGTAACTATTGGTAGACGACGACAAAGCAGCTGAAATGAAAGCTCATGTAAGCAGGAGACTTTTTAATTTGTGAAATGTGAAAAAGTTTTGAATCGTTAAGTACTATAAAAAGAGTATATAGTCGAAGTGTTTCGTTTGAATGCAGATTTAGGTTATCTGATAAAAGTATGCTGTTGGGAAAGCGGTATTTTATTTTATTTAAGTTTTAAACAAAGGCTGCGTTTATGGAGTGAGAAGCAATGTAGAAGCGTAACTTAAATAATTGAGTGAAGTTGGAATGATCTGGAGTTGTCAGAAAAGGGGGTCTAATCAGCGATTTGCCCAAACAGCAGACAGAATTGAAGAAAGAAATTACAGTAAGAAACACGATTCGATTGTTTGTACTGTTTTCTCATTTAACAGTAGTCAAATAGCGAGTCATAAATTAGAGTTTGTTAGTAGGCAGATATTTGGAAATTCTCGCATAAATCCGTTACAGTTGGTGCACACCGACAATTTGCTTCCCTGGCCTATTCTCTAAAATATGTTTTATCGTCCTCTACACAATCTCGTTTTATTCAAGCATTTAAAACATTTAATAATGATGTATAAAAATAAAGTAGAAACTCGTGTCTCTCACTTCAGTTTTTGTTTGACAAATAACAATTATAAATTTAATTACGGATTTCAAGCTGTTTACAACTCTTTCAGCATTTCATTGTGTTTTCAAAAAAAGTTTTAATGTATCACAAAAATATTTTACAACTAAGCACTGATATAATTTCATTGCCGATAAAATCCGACTGTAAAAACAGACACTGAAAAGAAAACCCTTCAAACTGGGGTTTTCATAGACCTTTAACTGTTTATATAGTTCGATGTGTTTGATCAAATAATTTCAATCAAAAAAACATCTCCAGATTAACTTTATAACCGGTCTCCCCGAACGCATAACAAGTTTATCATTAAAACTCCGACAAATTTCCCATAAATGCTGTTACTCCTTAACCAGTTTGTGAAACAGGTTATAAAACAAATTTAAAATAAATACCACAAAGTCACCTAAAATATCACACCTATGATAAGATAATTCAAATTATTATTGAATCCAACACCCGTATTATTATTTTCAAATCATGTAACGATTGCATGCCATTTGCAATAAGATGCTGAAAGGTAAAATTAAAGTTTCAAGACTTTCAACCTGGGTTATTTATGCTCTACGTCACAATTTCCCGACCACAAGCTAGTAGGCGGTAAATGATTAATGATTATAGATGAGGCGAGAAAGACTAAAATATACGTAAGCAAATTTTTATCTAACTTTTAAAAAATACCTGTTCACTCCATATTGTTCTATAATTCTATACTATAATGTTGAACCGGTACCTCAAAAGATATTTTAAAAGAGGAAAAAACAAAACCATTTATAAAAAATCTGGTCACGTTACTGACGCTACACCATTGTAACTTTTCACACCTAAAACAAAAAATGAACAGATATTAATAACTGTAATAAATCGTTAGCACTAACACTTTATTTAAAAGTTTGGTCCTGGGTAAGCACGAGCTAATCGATATTTCCTTTAATTTAATTGTAATTAATGGTGTCTGGTATACCTTTAACAAGATTTTCAAGCAATTAGAAATTCATGCAAGATCCTCATTAATATAGTCTGAGGCATGTAATCTCGACCACTGACAAAGAATATCATAACTTCCTATTTTAATAATTTTCCCTAAAATGTTTTAAAATTCAACCCCAATAGTATGTATAAACAAAACACATTTAAATTCGCTGACCAATTGCAAAAACAAACGTCTACTACCAATTTTTATTGGTAATAAAAGGGAGAAGGTTCTAGCATCAAGGGTGTAAAACTACCTCGTTGCTTACAACTATAGACTTCAAGAAATAAATTTATGCGTCATTTTGCAACATTTTATACGACATAAAAATATTGCAATTGCAAAATAATCTCATCATTTAGTGAAGGCTATTTGGGAAAAGTTTTAAAAAGTTAACTTTTTTGATTCTAGGCGTTAAACATTCAGGTGACTATCTCATACAAAGTTTGCGGCGTTTTAACCTATACTACTAAATCTTTCGTGAATTTTGTGCAAAGTAATCCCTTTCTCTTTTCTTTTTAAGATAAATTATTCTTACAACGCTTTCACGATATTGTATTGTATAGAAAGCATTTTTGAATCGGCTGGAAAATAATAAACGTTTCTTTTTTACATAATTGTTTATCACTTCTCTGGATCTTGGCAAAATTGCTAAATTTGTCCTAATAAACTTTTGACACTAATGGATCCCTCAGGTTTTTAGATATGTACATACATGTGTTTGCATATATTTGCAGGGATTAGATATTATAATCGCTTGCATGTTAACGGATAAAATTTTGGTTAAGATTTTAATATAGTTGGTGATAATTTTTATTGTAAATAATGTCATTGTATTTTGTTAAAAACATTGAAAAATGACAGCGGTGGTGATTATTCAGCTAATGTGTGATGCCTGATAACTCGTTATCTTTGATAAATTTCGAAAATCGACACTAATCTATTGGAACCATTAAACGAATGAATAAATAATGAAAAGTTGCTTTTGAAGAGTTTTAAATCCACTTGAAATCAAACGAATAATCCCAAAAGACGATTAAATGAAAATAAAACCTTTTCATAATTAACTTCGATTTTTCTCTTAGTGAATGATTAAAGTTATATGCATGCTTATTCCATTAAAACCAATTATAAATCTTACAAAAGAAATTAAAAGAATTCTCTCTAACGTACTTCGTATCCATTATTAATGAGCTAATTTTTTTATTTGCTGTGGTAGTTTGTTGTAAGTAATTATTTCTCTTCACGTTGGAGTTTCAGATTTGGAGTTGTTATACGGTCGTCTCTCCAGAGAATGAAAATATTGATCGGAACTGAAAGTGACATTATTTTTAAGTGCACAGAAGATATTTTAGTAATTTACAACGTATGGATCTTTAGAATGAATATTTTTAAGATTACCTAAAATATCATGACAAGATCCCAAAATGGGAAACATATTACGAACAAGCGAAGTGAAATATTTTCCCTTAAAACAAGATTGCTCATAAATTTCTGATCGACATACGAGTATTTATGAATGTTTGTATGGTAAATGCACACACAAGTTCAATTCAAGCCATATGAAGTGATCGGGGTGAAACGAGAGAAGTTGAATTCTCTTAATCTCCTTTGGTTAGGTCTTTCTGCCACAGTCTAATTGTCTGTTAAGACTTGTACAGAATCAATCTTCTTTAGACTAAAATACTATATTGTTCTCGCAAGTTTCCTACAATAATTATTTCAAATGAGTTATTTCCAGTGCCGCATATTCAATTTACAAATTTACGCACTTAACACTGCAAAATTGAATTGACATAGAAAGTTCCATGCCTGTTTTTCTCTCTCTCTTAATCCATGAATAAATATAGAGCTACTTTGTTGCGGAAACTGCTTTACACTAGCAACTTTTTACTTCGCATTGTTCCACGAAATGCACGTAATAAGCTTTATTTGTTTCATAATCACAGTTTTCTAATAAAACGTTCAAAACCTGTCACCAGCATTTAATTCGGAAAATTTGTTATTATTTTTAGTCCAGATAAAAGAAAGGAAATATTGCCAGCTGTTCAATAACGTGACACGTTCTATATTTAATTTCGCGGATCTACCTTCGACATAAGAAACCTTCCTAGATTACTCCTTGCTAAGTCCGATTGAAGACGAGTACTTTTCTTATTATCTACGAAACGTCCGTATAACCATTTTTACCCTGTCGATTCATTTCCATTTCATTAGGAAACAAAGGAAATAAAAGTTGAGAAATAAAACAAATTGTGCACCTTTCAACACAAAGTGGACAAAATTTTCTGCCATCTAAACTTCAAACTTTTAATTTATTAGTTCTAATAATCTCACAAATTTATCATCCAGGACGGTCTTGAAAGTCCCCATTTTTCGAGTTCTTTACTTTTTACATGTTATTTCCAAAATAACGCTCTCGAAAAGTAATTACTTTTTATTCGAAAATATTTACCCGCTCGAGTGTGGATAATGCACTATCTAAACATTTAAAATCAATATGGCTTGAGTTAGAAAGCTTATTCAGCTGAAAATATCAGAGAAAATCGCCATTGTCAAAATTTTGTATTCTGGGGAGGAACTGGGACGAAGGGAAATAATTATCTTTGGGATAAATATCATCCTAAATCTCTACCTTGTCAACTGCGTGGTATTAAGCAATGCTCGAGTAAGGGTTGATAGGGCTGTATCGTCTGGCTGGAGTGCCAACGTGGTTTTCAGCTTTAAGAATAATCGCTGTTGAGATAACAAACAGCAGTAGTAATAATAGGTAGCTTTGTGCTACGTTACATTTAATAGACTTCTCAAAGTTTTGACTCAAGTTGTCTTTTGTACTAAAAAAACAGAAAGATTTTTATCGATTATCCACCATAAGCTAACAAAATAAAAACTCTTCTCATAAGCAACAAACTAAACCAAATGACAATACTTGAATATTGGCGAAAGATTTGACTGCTCTTTTAAAGAAACTTCAAGAATTTCTACCAAATAAATCACTGTGAATTATAAAACTTGACTTTTTTAACACCTGCACCCTACAAAACCATCAACATGAAAGAAGCTAAAACGCCATTCTTTCCGTAATTATCTAATTGTTTTGCAAGCACTTCAATTGGAATTTTTCTCACGTTTGTCAATTTTGACATTGTCCCTTTTGGCTTTAAACCATAGAATCATCAGCAGTACTAACCTAAACAAGAACATTTTTTGAAGTACTTTCATTTTTTTTAGCCCGGATTATCTGAGAATATTTTCATGAACCGTTTAATTTTTTTGTTTCAGGTAAGACGTCCATAATCATCATCATTCTTTGGAGCTGATTTAAGTATGGTTTTTTTAATTTTTATAAAATGCTACAATAAGAAAAACAGCTGTGTCGATACGTCATTTCCGTTTACTAAGCGGCTTAGAATAGGGTATTCTAAAGGAAGTTGAGATTTGTAAAGCAAATGCGGGATAAAGTTATATTTTTTTTACATGTCTGGTGTAAATATAATTACGGAAGTTTAAAATGAGCTTTCGTTAATTTCTCCTGAAAAGGCGTCCGCTTTTTAAATAAATGAAAAGTGTAAAGACATTTTCTGCCACATTGTTATGAGGTACGTTTGTTACATAAAAATAGCAAATAAATTGAGCAATGTTTTTATACATTTTTTTTGTTTTATTTATTTAAAGGTTTTGTATTAGCCACATCAAAGTCAGTATATGATACAGTGAATTTAAACATAATAAAAAGCCTGTTGCACTGTTGGCCAGTTCTGCTTACATTATGCATCGCAAAAGTGAAAATAATGAATAATAATCAGTAACAGACAAGTTTACAACATTTTAATTCAATGTAAAACTAAAAATTATGGCACATGATATAAATTACATTCCATAATATGACAATTTGACACTAAATATGTATTGTTAAATTCGTAAATCATTTGAAACATAATTTACGTTTAAAACCAAATAATACCAGCGTGGAAGCAAAAGAGAGAAAATCTACGGCAAGGATAAGAGATTAGTAATTAATTGTTGTGTCACTAAACACCACTTCTAATTAAATTCTTTGAAAAGATGAAACTAAAAATGGGAGAAGTCACCACCGTTCTCTTTTATTCTCTCTTGTAATCACCTTCCTGAAAACAGTTTAGCTGTTTGGTTAGTAAAATATTAATTCTTTTACAATTTAAAAGTTGTGTACAAATACTCTCAATATTATCCATGTATTTCAGTTTAAATTCTAATAGAACAGTTAAACAAACCTTGTGCAAAATTAAGAATGTCAATCAATCCAGCCACAAGATTCCCCTCAATTTGTTGATGTTGAGTATCAAGTGCATTTCCTTGTTAGAATCCAGTCAGTGAGGATTGAAATTTGGATTAATTATCTTTATTTAACACTAATGCACGTTCGATGTATGGAAACAGTAGAACCATCGAAAATCAGAAACACGATCAAATAGAAAAAAATTTGCTTTGTTATAAAATAAAGAATAAATCAAGCATGGCTCACCAACGGCGACAACGACGACATCTTTCATTTTTGACATCCTTTTTCATCTTCCTTTAAATGTTATTGTTCTACATCGATATTTTTCACACATATGCAAAAACTCCTCCACATGCAAATCGTTGATTTTGCAATAGGATATTGAATCACTATGTAAAAAATCAAATATCAACTACATAGATCAAATCGAATTTGTTTGACAATTAAGAACTGATTTTATCAACACTGAATGAACACAGCTTTTGATGAAATGAGAAAATTAGTCTATGAAAGATTTTTTGTTACAACGACCAAGAGAAAACATGTTTTCCCGGAGCGAATGCTTCATTTCAGTTTATTAACAGATGCATGAGAAACTAAACCCGCACAAAATTAGAGCGAAACCTCCGGACAATCGTTAATAATTTAAAAATTTGACTAAAATATGCATCCTTATGAAATATAAAACGGGACTTCGAAATATGAGCTCAGAGATTGACAATTTAGAACAAAAAATTTAAAATGCACACAATTCAACTGAAACATTTAGAAGTCCAATTTGGTAGTCCAAGCAAAAATTTTAAAAGCTGTAATTAGTTTTTTAAAAGCTTTAAAAGCTTGCGCAGTTTAAATAAATTTAATTATTTTGATATGCCGTAGTTTTTCATAAAAGTGATCGTTGCAGATTACTTGACTTTAATTTAAAAACTATTTAACTATTCTGTGTCACAAGTTAGAAAATTTGTAACGGTTTCCTAGTAAAATCTAGAAAGTAGTGTATAAATAAATTCAATTTTGTTCTAGACAAAGCTTGGTTAGGGTTTCCACCTTCATATTTCGTTTTACTCCGACTTCAACAAAGCTCATGACCAGTCACTGAAATAAACAAAGAGAAATCGTAGTAAAAGAAAATGTTGAAATTAATAAAAAGCAGCGTTATGTGTCAGATTGAAAATGTCACGCTACTTTTGATTCCTTTTGATCGTGATATATTGCCCATAAAAGTTTGGCACATTACATCATTCATGAGTATATGTTTCGTAAATTATGTAGCTTTAGGTCGCATTAGGCAAATGCGATGTTATCTTTTCCCCCTGTCGAGAAAAATAAATAATATGACACGATATCAACGATAAAGTAATTAAATAACGTTTACAACAATTTTAATATGTATCTTTTAATTATCTCGATGTAAAATGAGAAAAAAAAATGTCTTGCTGAAATGTCTCTAAAATTGAAATAGTAGAAGAGGTAAGCACTCAAGCGTTAATACTAGGCGGCTTTTTCACTTAACAGAGAGAAAGTAATTACCAATCTTTGTATAAAATTTACCACCTTGAATGTAAATCGTGAAAAATGTTCGGAGCTTGATTGGATAGAGGGTTAATGAAGTATTCATAATTAGAAAAATATTCTCAGTAACTAATTGAATTTCGAACATGGTAATTTTCAACAAGTATAAGCTAGAGTAATTTAATGTAAAACAAAAGAATCTTTAAGAGAATTGTTGTTCTTATCAGCTTGAAAAAGCTGTTTCCGAGAAGTGCAAACTTTACCTAAACAAAAACTAGATACATATCGGATCCAAAGGCTTTAAAAAACTTCTTGTTTGCCAAGCAGTAAAATCACATCCCAACTTTTCTCCTGCATATCAAATGATTTTCTTCACATACAACCAGACCTGAAATAAATATTACGCTACATGTTGGGTCTTCCCGAATGCTAATACTTTTATGCAATACACTTTCGGTCAGTTTTGAAGGAATAATAAATATTCAATAGCTACTCACAACGTACATTGTGTTTCACCTCATCCAGAGGGAAATAAATAGATAATTACATTAAAATTACTTCTGCTTCAAATTAACGTACCAAAAATTTTAAATAAGTTACAAGCTTAAAACTGTGTTATGACTGGAATAAAAATCAACGTACGTAAAACTTTTATATCATAGAACGTACGTTTGCTTTTGTTTGAGGCGATCAGATCAATTTCAAGACAATCTCAATTGATGCACCACTCAATATCTTTCGAAACGTCATAAATCGTCATTGCACATACAACCATCTCAAACGTGAAACTCTAAAAATCGACAACAATGTAAGTGCTTTGAGAAATGGATTGTGTAAGTGCACTTAAGAAATAGACCTTTAAACTAAATTCACTGGAAAGTACTATGCGTGATGTGTTACCAACTATAATTGGAGTGAATAACGGTGCCGGCTAATGTCAAAATTTATCTAACACGTATTGGTCGACATACAGCCTCAAACTTAATTAAGGCATACAAACCACATATTTGCGTGTTCTTAAATGTGCTGTTTTAATTACGAGCATAATTTTAACGATATTTGTTCAACAAAAGTTCAATAACAGAAGCTTTGTTCATAATTAAAAACGCCACGAGATTATCTACATCACGAAATCGTATATACAGGCTGATTCTTAAATAGACCGACAAAATTTTATCACTGCTTCCCAACGATAAATGGAGGTAAACTGTACGATTTTTACAGGTTTATAACTTTTAGGGGTAAAACCCCCTTGATCCGTGCCACTTACAGCGTTTATAAATTGTTGCAATAATCAAGTACATTTTTATCAAATTAATATGTACCATGGTTTCCACTACCTGTGCTAGTACTATTTACGAACACATCAGTGGCGTACGCTTTACTTCGAAAATCACTTAAATAAATGTTATTTGGAGAACGGTTAAACAAAGAATTTTTTAAATATTTTTTCCAGCATGTTCTCATTTGATACTACCAAGGATAAAATTTTGTCGGTCTATTTAAGAATCATCCTGTACATATAGGTATACCTAACTCTGTCGTCACTTACACCTATTGATCAAGTCGTTTTTCCAAAAGTAGGTGAAGGTAAATCGGTTGATCGGTTCCATCATTATTTGTTAATAGTAAATTTACCCTATTTATAAATTTCGCCACAAAATATCGGCTGTCCCAAGCAAAAACACAGTAACCAACAATTAATACTTCATTTTTTAAGTAGAAATAACACAAATAGGTGTGAAATACTATATTTTTTATAATTTGATAATAACATAAATTTACATGACAAGGCGTCTCAAACTCGTATCTCAGACAAAAATTCCAAGTAAAATAAGATACCAGGAACATAGAAAAAAATTACAAAATTATCACAAAAATTATTAAAATTTCATTTGGAACCAAATTACTTGAACCAAGGAATAAAATTAATCGTAATTCCTGTGGCTTTTTTAAAAAAAATTACGAGAGTATAAGGAAAGGGCGGTGAAGCCGACACCTTCCCAAAATGACTAAACATTTTGTTTTTTTTTTGTGTATGGTTCTTATGTGAAAATGCCCAAAACTTTCGTAAAAGAATGCTTTCCTGCTAAAGAAACAGAGACAAACATTTAATGGATACATATTATATTCCATGTTTATTGCGACAGCCTTTATCTGTACTATTATTAATTAATTGCTTTTGTACTGAATACTGCTTGAAATTGTAAAAATTAAACTAATGAAAAACACTGTATCTGACACTATAAATTTTTTATTTTGTTTTAGAGACTTTTACACCCACGTCTTAAATTCCCTTAACAATCGATATTTTTAAGTTAAATAATACATATATGTGGAGAGCAAGTCATTAGGGAGGGCTGTTTAAATAAGTCATTTTTGGGTCCAGTAAAACATTGATTAAAAAGCAGATACTGTGTTTTAGCTTGGGATAGTCGATATGCGTTAAAGCACTTTTTAGCTTTTATACAGGTTGCGCCAGAACTCGAGCCCCAGAGAATAATACCATGTAAGGTACGATACCAGGAACATGGACAAAATGTTAAAAAAATCTATGTATAAAAATTTCGAAGTTATGAGAGTTTAAATTTTGCACTTTGACTCTTTATTTCTGTTGGAAAAATAATTTTCCATTTTTTTTTGCTACAGGCTATTAAAAGAGGAAACAAGGAAGATGTATCTTAAACTGTAACTCTGTTGTGGCTTAAATATTGATAACAATACAGATGACACTTCAGGTAAAATATATACTTTTGAGTGTTTTGACTCTGTGCTCATGATAAATAACAAATAATTAAACATCAAAATTCGTTTTACATAGGAGCTTTGTTGCTGCATATATTTTACGCGTTAAAGGGAATACATTATTATATGAAATGAGTAGCGGTATTTTATCATAACTTTAGATAATATTCTCTTCAACTATGACAAAACTGTGGAAAATTGAGAAGAAATAGTTGAGAAAAAATAAAAAAGCGTTTCATTATTTATTATTAAATACCTTCATTTTAATTTTATTTATAAGATAGACATATTAAACAGTAATGCCAAATGAAAATTTATTTCATACACGTGAATCGATTAATATAGAAAATCAGATATGTAATACAATCATTACCACATTTGCATAATGTACATGGTTAAAATAAATATTATGGAAAATACGTCAAAACGTGTAATTTATGATAATTAAATTAAACACTATATTAGCGAAATTTGAAGCGAAAAACCGTGTACTGTAATATTATGTTAAAGATTATTAAATCCGCTTATATTATTTTCATCAAAAATTAGATATAAACAAGTTAATCCAAAATTTTTCACAAATCTAAATTAAATCGATATTGCTAAAAAGGATTAATCCCACGAGCACTGTTTTCAATGAAGTTTATAGCTCTCAAGAAACCTAATTAAACTTCATACATTCAATGAAGCAAAGCTGACATGGCTTTCACTGAGGTCATTAAGGAAATTAAAAACTATTAAAAACATTAAACTTTAATGTAAGGACGCTAAAAGTGGTAACTTTTGCCATACCTAGTTGAAAAATTGACACTTTATTTTCATTTTAATTTACACTGACGTGTGTAAATAATGAGCGAGTAAGAAAAAAAACGGTAAAATTTATTCGAAAAATATTTCAGTTTAGTGGACACTAGCCACGACAACGTAGAACGATAATAAAAGTTGGCGTACTTTGACAGTTGTCTAGTTGGAATTTAAATTTAATTAAAACGTGAAAAACTTGGACGTGAATATAAAAGTCCTCATCGCTTTAGTTTTTTGGTTGAACTAAAATTTAATAAATCTGCCTCGGCGTATAATATTCTCGGGCATAAAATATAGGTGCAGTAAATATTTGTTTAAAAGTATGTTAATTACAGAACGCCGTCACGGTTTGTGAACAAATGCATTTTTAAAAGCATAAATATAAATAAAGGAATTATGTTTGGCTTCTGCAATTAATCGTCTTGATTAGAGGAATTTTGTTGGATTGATGGGAATTTGGTTAGAGTATATTTTTCAAATAAACTCAAGATTTATAAAAATAAATGAGTTAATCAATTACATGCAAAATATGAAAGAGTATTATTTGGATTTATTGAAAAAGAGGATAAAGTGCGAAGCTTGATTGATTGTTTTATAATGTAAATGAATTAAATCAAACCGCGTCGAATAAATCGCGAAGTATAATGATTTTTAAAAGGGCGTACAATTAATGTAAATGCAAATTTTCTCGGGTTATATTCCATGCACTTGTACGGAAAGTATAATAACCGCTTTGCCGTAAAAATGCGATTAGCTAGGGAAAAATATAATTATTTTTCACCTTCTTTTATCAAGGTGCGCACGCGAGCTGGCCTCACCACCTCTGTAATCTATACAGATAAGTAATTCAATAATTAAGCGTACAAAGTTTGTTAAAAATTATAACAGGGGACGGATTTACCTTTTAAAATTGTTCGCGGCCTTGCAGCAAATTACCAGCTTCATTTCTTGTAATAACATCAGTGACGCGTCTGGAAGTTAATTAAAAAAAGTAACTTATGATGCAATTTTTAAACACCGAGCCCCGTGTTAATTTCATTTTCCTAATATTCCAACAGAAATTAAGAAACTGCACAAAACATCATTTTACCAAAAAAACATTTATCATTATACTCACCTATCCGTCAAAGTCCACAACTAAATCACAATGAAATATTAAAACACGACACATCAACGGATCCTTTTAACAATTTATTTAATTAAATCCACAAACAAACGAAATTATAACATCACATCAGCTCAAACTTTTTTATTAATTAATATATGATCCGTATTTACAGTATCCGAGAAAACGCCTTACTAATTCAATTCATCTCTAGCTATTCTCGTTTATACAATCAAAATTTACCGCCACGACGCAATTGCCTTAGAGGAAAATGATTTATTGCCTTAGTAAGTAAAATATACCACACATTTCCCTTGCCACAGGTAGAGCAAATAATAATTGCTGAAACAAGACGTAAGGCAATATTTAATCTTAGTTACTTGCCCCCTTTCATGAATAACCCCTTAAATGATATCTTTACTTACCGATTGAGTCTGTTGAAGGACTATTGCATTCTGTTAATCTGAATGTGGGCGCGCCAAAGTCCACTCTGAATTATTAATAATTAGGAAAATACCTAACGTTACGTACGTTTGTTGCATTTTTTGTTGAAACTAACAAAATTTCTCTTTTGTAAATATGAAAGTTCTACGGATATAAAATCGATCTTTATGTTTACTCTTTACGTAAATTCCGAACTTTGTGTCTGTTATTTTGGTTTATTATTGTACACAGTGTTTCAAAACTCGCGTCCCAGAGAAAAAAAATATGCAGATAAGATAATAAAATTATTTTTCTAACAGAAATAAATAGGACCAAAGTGCAAAATTTAATCCTCGTCCATAATTTCGAAATTTTTATAGATACAATTTTTTTAACTATTTTTCCATGTTCCTGGTATCTTACGAATATCTTCTTTGATGGAATTTACCTCTTGAGCACGAGTTTTGAAACATTTTTTATGTAAGATTTAATAAAGTTGTTATTGTGATATATTGCCTTTGACATGTACACATATACAAAGTGATTTTCAGTGATTTGAAATACACAACAATATTAACAGTGATACATGTAAAAAGATGTAGCTACTACTAAAATTATTTTCAGTGTCAGATTATACAAATTAAAATTTTCCTTTCTCCATCCCCGTCGCGACGCCTGAGAGTCAGAATTTATTGTACCTGCCGGATTTTATTTCTTATTATAGACTATTTTCACAAAACTTATCGTAACTTCAAGATTTATGAGTTTAAATGGTGTATTTCAAAATCACTCTGTATAAATTGAATACCAACATAAACACGTCATAAAAATTATTAACCACCGAAATATTGATTATATGTCAAGTACCCACTAATACTTTCCAATGAAATTGTCATACTTACATGCTAATTTCTTTAACACCAGCAACACGAAAACGAAGTATCAGTGACTCACTATCGACATGAAAGGAAAAACACACAAATATTATATCGATTTATTGTTAAATCATTTTATTTTCACAAAAACAAATCGTTCATCAATAAATTGGGGAAAGAACAACACAATTCCATTTATTTATAATAATTTCATATTTATAAACTAATTAGCTGGCTGAAGCTGATAAATATATTCAACCCATCAAACATTAACATTCAATCTGAGAACTGATTGACAAACCATATTTGCAAGATAAACATATTGAGGTAACTAACCGAATTACACTCAGCCAAATAGTGGGGCCCTAGTGCCAATTTTATCACGTATCTACTATTTATAAATTAATTTTGAATAAATTTTACTTGGGTCAGAAACTATGTAAATCCCTTAGAAATTAATGTGAAAAGAGCTGATCTCCGGCTAAACATTTTTAAACGACTTCCATAATAAGTCAGGTTTAATTATTCCGCTTTCTGACGGAAAGGGATTGTTTTTATACTATTTTATTCTAGAATCAATTAAAAAAATTCTACTCTTTTTATGATGGTAAAAATATTTTTATTCTCAACATTTTAATTATAAAAGTAATTGCATGTTAGAATTATGATTTTGCTGGAAAGATATAATAAAAATAAATATTTTTCAGTCAAGGGTAAAAATTGCCGATTAAGTTACAATCACGCAATACTTCAAATATATAAATATATATTCAATACTACAAATGTATTGAATATTATTCCGCAACACAAAAAATAAAATAACGTAACTATTTATCATCTTTAACTTAATTTAAGTTAATTAAAATATAATAAACATTTGCAATAGTCACTTTCTAGTTAATATTTCGTATAATAATTGATCTACGATTTATTGATGATTTTCCCAGAAACATGCAAGTCTCAGAGTCGATAAACAATTTTCCATTTCGAAGAAAAAAAATGTGATTTATTAAGACCCGTCTTTTGTAACTTTTAACATGCTTTCCTTCCTGTAGTTAAAATATTGCATACATATTAATCCTGTGAAAACACTAAGTGAAATATTTTCTTCCGTTAGAAACTGTAATTTACATTTTTATGAAAAATTGCCAAGATGATGTTTACTTTCGTTTCGTTTACTATGATCCCGTCTAGTACAGAATATTAGGTGCCTGAATGAAACATTTAAAACATTTATTAACCACGTAAAGTCAATAAAATAATTACAGTATAGTGATATTTAAATATTATATGAGAATCTTTACTTGTTAATTAATTACATGCTACTGGTATTTCCTTACATTCAAAATTATACCTTTAGGACCATGGAAAAGTTATAAACTATAAAATTTTATTAGTCTCTAGTGTTCTAATGAACGACACGCGTGGAATATAATATAAAACTCCCAGTCATTTTTCTTACTAAATAAAAATCTACAACACATCAAAGAACAATTTCCAAGAAGAAACAGGTTTAATCCAAGACCAGGAAATTCTATAAGTCCTTGCACTTCTACATTTTTATATTTTCCCCAAGTAAACATAAAATAGTTCAAAGACAGTTCCAAATGCCCCAGCCTTATCCTATAAATAAACCAAAAAAAAAACTAATAAAAAAACGGAAACCGTTCACAATACACTTTTTGAAAGCTCACCACTTTTATAAAACACAATAATTTTGCAATATCGTTCGATATTTGTTGCTGGCTAATGATTCCTATTAATAAACAAGCTCTCTTCTCTGTCGTTCCATCAAAACATTTAATGACATAGTTCATTTAAAATTTATCGTGATTTGAAGCGATAAAAGAGCAACTGCAATAACGGTAATATTATACACGGAGCTGTTTACAGAGTTATTTTTTTTTCGAAGATAAATATTTAAATCGATTTGAATTTATATACTTATTAATTGTACTCGGGCAATACGATATTACGCTAAACCATGTTTTTCTTCGAATCTATCAAAACCGGTAATTGCAACCAACAAATCAATTGCTGCGTATACATCCCGAAATTAATTAATGTATTATAGTAAATTGCCATTAAAAGCTTATCTTTAATATTCAATTGAACAATCACTGTTTTTATAAACCGCCTTCGAAATCAATACAACTACTTTTGCCATTAGTTGATTAAATTACGTCAAATTTTCCAACATACAGCTTTGCTAATCACATTAACTTAAACCACATGCGTCTGTCTCCTCACTTTCGAACTCTTGTAATTATTACACTTAAAAACTAAGTTCAACTCCGGTTCGCTGATGAAAGTTCCTAAATGGAACACGTGATTACAATGATGCTAATACTCTCTTGGAACACAGGAACACACACGTGAGTGACAAGTTTCAGCATGCGTGCATACACACGACGTATGCACGCGCATACGAGGTGCGTAATTATTTGAAGAGTAGAACCAAACTTTTTTGCTCAAACTATTTACTTTCTAAACTAACTAATTCAAGAATAGCTAACGGGTATCAAAATGTTTTATTTTGTGTGTTTTATGTTCTGTCATTTATTTAATTTTTTATATAATAGCAACCTAAAACTTTTTGAAAAAATTTCTTGTTTTACATTTGCACCTGATAAAAGAAATTGTCAAAAAGTACCTAATAAAAATTTTCAAAATAATTTTCAAATTTAGGCTTTGACTGAAAACCAAAAATTGCCGGTGGCAATATTTAATATCGTGTCCAGTGTTTACAATAATTTTGTTTAGTTATACAGAAAACAAAGACGTGAATTTGATGTCAAACGATATCATAATGCATTGAGTGTCGGCGAAAAAACATCACATGTTATCCATTGTTCGAAGATTCATGTCTCAAAAAGCACACAACGTGTATTCATGTAATTTTACACTAGCAATAGCAAAGCTTTCATTTAAGCTGTTACAGTTTTGCTGCTGAAATTTATGTGGAATATGGAGAAGTATGCAAGCGGAATATAAGCTGTCCTCAGAATTTAAGGAAACGTATTGTGTTACCCAAACACTTTTATTGCATCAAGACATTTTGCAAATCTTAATCATCGCTTTCTTCAGATATTTTCATATACATTTTTTATGGCCACAAAGCCGATAAAAAGCAGACCGATCGATGCGGATTTCCATCGCTAAGTCTGATCGTCATCAAATTAATAGACTAATTTCGTTTTTTAATTATAAAATCTGAATTAATTTATGATTTAAATACCGAAATTTTTACGACACCCCTATTAAAGGAAACTTTTTTTGCTTTATTCACCGAATATTTTTCAAGCCTAACTAATTATTTGATGACTCAAACATTTAATTATGAATCATGAGGTTTCACATAAGTTTTTAAATGAAAGTGTGTATAGTATTTATTAGTCAAGTTAGTTTGTCAGTACTTAAAAAAAGTGTAAATACGTTTTAAGTAGGCCCACCCAATTTAATTAATGAAAGCACAAACAAAAAGCCGATCAATCTGAAGATACTATAAATAAGTATACCAATTCCTCAAAAAATCGTAAACATCGCGTACATACATAATAAATAAATCTCTTCAATCTTGAAATATTTCTATGCCGAATCACGTTTGACTCACAAAGCTTCCATATGCCGTTTACAATAAAATGTAAAATATTTAATTTAAAGACTAATAAAAATGGAAGTTCTGTCTGTGTACGTGAATAAATCTCAATTGACAGATTTTGTGCCTCTAATTTTTTTCTATAGTAATGTGATATAGGTAATCGTTTGAATGAAAACTTTTAACGTGATGGTAGAAAATATTACCGCATATAATACCTATACCCTAATGTAACTTTTTTTTTATTACAATCGAGTGACATCTCTTTTGTGGTCACGCCAGATAGCACTGAAAAGACGGAGATAATACTAAGCCCCTTGTTGTGTTGTCACAGGTGTCGTATATGCTACATAGAAAAACAAATCGATAACAAAGCGTAATTGGAAATTCCAGATGATGAATGAATGAACTATATAAATTTAAATTTCTGGTCTATAGTATAACAAAAAAATCAAGCGGTTTATTATTATTTTATCGGACGAATTGTGAATTAATTTTGATGTTTTTGAGGTTATTAAATATTCAATAATAATTAATGTTGTCTATATAAATTCGAATATTTTCCCTATTACTGTCGACTATTGATGATAATAGGCAGCAAAAGCACAACCCATTCGAATTAAAAACTAAGGATTATAACAAAAAATATTTTTGTTATTACTTGTTGTTTTTAATCATTACAATCCTGTGCTTTGTACATCGCATTTATTTAAAAATAATGTGCGGTTTCGACTTCTAGATCAAAACAGAGACATTTTTAGAGCTTTTTCAAATAGTCCTTACTTCTTTATTTGCTACGATTAAGGAATGTTACACGAAAATGTGCAACTGTCAAAGAACCGATATTTATTTATAAACTTTGGAAAGTAAAGTATATATCGACTAACAACTTTTCTGGCAATATTACAATGTGTCGTTTGAACAACAATAGTTTTATAGTTGACTTATTGAATTGAAAAAAGAAATACATCACATCACTAGTCAAACATTTAATAAAACCTGATTTACTAAGTGAAAATTCTGTATAATCTTTCCTTTAAAGTGTGTTTTATAAGGGTAAGTATATGTAGATTTTAATCGCTTTCATATTCAAATAAACATTCCATTCTCTGTACTTTCCGCTAATTGCTCACTCAAATTAAAATAAATACCTTACAAAAGAATTCCTTTAAAAGGACGCCATCCGTGCCTAATCTATTAACTCAAAATTAATGAGAGCCGCATAAATAAAGAAAAATTAACACAATTTATTGTGATAAAAAATCTTACAGAAACCCTGCTGTGTCGCATACTAGCAACACGGAACGTTTCGTTTAATTTTATTTAGATTTTAAATTATTTACAATCAGACAAATAGTTCAAAAAGAAGCCATCGATAAAAAAATTATTTATAGAAAAATAACTCTATCAAGGAGGAACAAATAATAGCCAACAATTACCGACCCCTACACGAAAATTGTATATTCCTAAAACTTTCATAATAACTTAATACTACAGTTCGTTGGCTCATCTTTCACCATTTCATTGTTCCCCTTTCAATACTTAATTTTCACGCCATCACGTGACTGCAACAGTGATGCAGTTCGTTTTGCGTGTCTGTAGCTGATTATCAGCTATAAAACTTTAAATGAAATTATTGTTAATTGCCCTAGTATGGGCAATTTTGGTAAACATTTTAAGAACTTTTATTAAATAGACAATTCGAATTAAAAGACATAAATCGGACTTACTCAGTATAATTTATTTCCACTTAAATAGTTTGATTGTGTGTGCGTTTAAATTTGCTGCTTTATTAAATTCCAGTTGAAGCCGTCACCTAGACGTGTTTAAAATAAACAAAACTAATAATTATTTTGTTTTAATTAAAATTTAATAGAGTAAACTAGTGCAACTGTTAGTGAATCAGATGAATACGCTGTGGTGAATGAGCTTTTTTGCGTATATAGACAGACATTTATATAAATAAATAAAAAAGTCACTCAAAGCTGAATTAGTTTTTACTATTTTTTGAGCTAGCGGATAGAAAATTAGCAAAAGAACGAGTTTTTCTAAGAAGTTAGGACAAAATTACAGTATGATGAAACCGTATTTAATTGTGTTTTTTCAAATGATGAGTTTCTGTGACAATTTAGTTAAGTGCATCTGAATAAAATTCTGTGAGAGAAACATTGACAGCTGCTGTTAGAAAATGCCGAAGTTTGTTTTTGTTGAGTTGAATAGAAGTGACGCTTTGATCTGAAAAATTCGATATCTAGAGTTCATCAGCAGTCGAGAGTTGGCTCAAGTAAGGGTAAAAATGATCTTATGAAGATGAGTTTGAAGTCGGTGGCAAAGAAGCCGTCTCTTTCATGCATACGCAATTGTCTTAACCTCTTTCAACTTGTATTAAGCTATTACGCAATATCCCCATCTAGCGGGCCATTATATTAGCATATTCGAGGCCATATACTAGCAAAGTGTGGCTAAACCGGCGAACCAAGACCGCGTTGAAGCCTGGCTACTCCTTAATTAAGGATTTGGCGCATTCATATTATACAAACTGCAACTTCTTAATAGCTTCTTGATTGCGACTATATCAATTCCGTCCCTCACAATTTTACATTATAATCGGAATTCATCATTTCTAACTGCCCTTATTACTTATTAGTAGTAGCATTTCTAAAGCCTGGTACAAAGACACATTCCTTGCGCATTATTGGACCCACACTCCTCTTGTTCCACTTAAATCCTTACTAAATTAATTAAATATCTCTAAGGAGCTCTCAAAATATGTTAGGCTAGATTTAATTACTTCCGAACAAATACTTTGTAACCTTATCTACGACAGATGCTGAAAATTGTACATACCTTTACACGCCCAAATTAATCACATATCAGATTTCAAACTTGCACAATTTGCTTAATCTTTTCTATCCTAGTCGCTCCTTGTTTCCATAATAGTCAACCTAAACCACTATCATTACACTTGATGCTTCAAATACAAACTTCACAAAACCAAAACCGTCTTTTATTGTTCACACAAAACACATTCCACTGAAGTCCCAATAATTTATTTATATAATCTGATATGCGAGTAAATTTTCTCCTACCAACCAACGGAAATATCACTTTTTAAAAATATTTGTGCTTCAACAAAAACTCTTCAAACTTTTTATGTTAAAATGCAACACGCTGACTCCGATTTAATTAGATGGATATGATGGAGAATTTAAGTGCAGAATTACACAAATTACGTTTATGGATGCACACATAAAAGCTTTTAATTTGTGTAAAATTGTTATTTACTTAAACGTAGCCACAAATTTAATAATAGATCGTAATAATCGACTGTTAGCCTAAAATTAAATTAACCTTTGTCCAGCATTTATTACACAGACATTCTTGTCGGAAAAATTGCAACAAAAATCAATACCTTTTTGTATAACGCGATAGTAACAATCATTGATCGAAAAGTTTTCTAACTGAGAAAGACATACGCCATCTGTTTACGTTTTCGATTCAAAGACAAGAAACAGGAATCAGGACAAAAGAACTTCATAAATCATAATAACATAAGTGGGGCACTTTTGATAAAAAAAGCTTTATGCTGCAAAAGCTATAGATATGGTACATTGAGAAATTGAAGCAAACACGGACAGCTTTCTGACATTGAACAGAAAATTTGTGTTGGCAATAATCTCCATAAGATAATACATTTCTTGGTTCACTGTAATAACAAAACAAAAAATCAATACTTGAATTTTACCTGGTCGTTTCTCGCTAAAATAAAATGTTTTTTGACCTTTTTGTAATCTCAAAAGAACATCCTGAAGTTGACTTGTGACAGGTGGTTATTTAATTGATTGTAATAGATGTTCGGAAACATTTTCAATAGTACAGAAGTTGTGACAGTTTCGAAATAGCTTTAAATGGTTGAAAGCACAATTTCGATTCGACCTGCCTTTATAAAATAATGAAATTTATACCACTACCGAATATAAAATATATAACATAGAATACCCAAGATATTTCCTTTCTACCAAGTGCACTTACATGACCGTAGCGTGACTAAGATCAACAAACAAATTCTTGGTTTACATGTAAGAAAAATCAGCGTTAATTGGAAATACCATCCATTATTCACAGAGCTCTTTTTTGTATTAAATATTTGTACATGAATTAAGACTGTTTTCATTTAACACAAAAGTGAATTACAAAAACAAACAGCAACATACCATAAAGACGCAAGGTCCACTGTGAGTTAACCGAACGTACATACACAAACATAAAAGTTTCATATAAACGTCAGTACCAGACAATTCACTAAAAAATCCCAAAAACTAGAAAGGCTAATAAATTCACTTAAATAATTTTGAGCCGACATCAAATTAAGTTAAAAATGTTCACATGAGTGAGTTCATTTTTAAAGCTTCTATCAGTAAAATAACATACCTAGCTGACAAGCACAATTTATATATGAAAACACGTTAAAATTTAACATTAATAATAATTCACATTTCTCCTTACAGATGCGAATCATTTATTGTTGTACTTTTCTTAATCACATAATACACTAAAACTCAAGGTTAAAAACCAATTAGAAATTCTTTTATACTAAGCTATTTTCTGCTTCGCGACACTGTTTAAGTGTTGAATTATTGGTTTTGTTTATAAAAGCGTGTAACTTTATATCGACTAATTAATTTTAATTAAATTAATTCAAAATTAAACATGTAATCACAATTCGAAACATAAGACTGTTGCTGTTTGTTAGTCTTGAATGTTAATGTTACCTTTCCCTCAATCCTTTCTACCATCGAGTTACGCTTGGGGCAATCTTTCTAAGATAGGCAACCAAATATACACGTCAAGGGATGATCCCTTGTTTGGCCTTGAATTTGAAATTCAAGCACAAACAAAACATGAAAATTAACCCAAATTCCTGCTTCTAAGATGAATCTCTCAACGAAAAAAAAAAAAAGCCGAAAACAATAATTTTACAGCACAAAACGCTAAGCACCAGATTAACTCCCTGAATCGTGAGGACGCAAAAACACATTTAACTTTTCTAATTAGAAACGGTGAAATGCACAAGTATTCGCACATTTAATATTAACAACAATGATTTATTTCAACAAAAGTGATATTTAAATCAACATATCGTTTAATACACTTTTTTAAAATTCTTATGTCTGGAAAGTGTAACAATTCCGTCATCGTATTAATAACTCTATTAAATAATTTACAGCAGACATTGAATAAAATATTGCTTGTTCAAAAACTAAGATTTTTTAGAAGTTTTTTTCTTAAAATAAAAAATATTTTCTTCCCTTTTTACAAATTAAATTAAATTTTCCTGTTTGAAAAATTATGAAATTTTAATGCGTCCTGTTGAATAATGTTATTTAATAACGTATTAAAATTTCAACGGTAAACACGCATATTAATTTTACTTAGTGTTTTTGGGGACTAATTAAATACAGAAAATATTCCCTTTTAATTGAGTTTGTTTCATTTTATTTTAAATTTCATCCGAATTTCGAACTAAATAAACTGATTGTCTCTACAAAGTTCTTAAATACATTTATTTCATTTAATTTGTAAATTTAATTCCTCTGCCAGATGGATAAGTATTTAGAATAACACTCTTTAAGGTAGGAATTCGACATCTGTTAGAAACTTTTTTTGTTAAAAATCTTGTACATGCAGATCACAAATAGGTAATGTCGCAATAAATTGCTTTACCAATCACCCTAAATAACAAAACTCTAAAATCATGACTTTCTACAGCCATAATCAAGCATTTAGTGTCATGACAGTTAAAGTACTTAAATGTCGCCTAGAATGAAAATTACATTTCTCTAGTACATAAAGTCATTATGGAAACTAGCGCTTTGTACGGTTTGAACTCCATAAAATAACTTTTTGATTTTACCACAATTATTGTAACCCAATTACCGAAACGCAAAACGATACAAAGTGATACATCTAATTACACGGAAATATGTCACTAAATACTAGTTGTACTATTTTCATGCTTTGTGTGTTATTTATATTCCGATCATATTCAACGATAACACGAAGTACAGAAATATGCATAAATTTCACACCAACGTAGCCAAAAAAAAACTACTCTTTGATTAATTGCTACTGTCAACATTTTACTAACAGATTTTTTATTTATTTGTAAAGAAAAAATGCCTTAGTATAAACGACACCGATTTAATAGATAATTATTGCCGCGTCTAATTAAAATCGTTTAATCATTTAATAAATCGTCGTAGAAATGCAGTAATTGAACAGAAAACGGTATTATTCATCTAGAATTTGGTTTATTTCTGAAAGGTGTAATTACTCTCATGGAATTAATCCAGGTTTATTTTGTTGAATTTTAATTCGCTAATTTAAAATTCAAATTATTTAGGCAAAATTGATCTAGCAAATAAAAACCTCAAAGTGTTTATACGCTGAAATAATAAAGGCGTAGATTGCGGAGTAAAATCCCTATTATTAAAGCAAATTGTGTAAAAATGATTCCACATGTTTATTTATAAAAAAGTTGAAACGAAAAATGAGAGCAACTAAAATCCATATCCATCCACCTCGCTTGGATCCCGATGATTGATTAAAACTCACTGTGATACTTGAAATGAGAATTTTTTAAGCTAGTAATTAAAGAGAAAAAAGAGAAAAAAGCAAAATCGATACAGTTTTTTTCTTGCAACGAAAATGAAGGGTGTAGTAGAAATTTAACTCTTATCAGCAGTTAATGACACATAAAAATTGTAAAAATATTGTTTGTCTTAATAACAACCAGTAACAGCAATATTCTATAATATAGTATAGTAGTTCTATAGTATAGTAGTATATTTAAGCAAATTTTTGTATAAGACAAAATAGTAATCTAGTGTTGCCTGTTCGAGCCAAATCCTATATGGTTATACTGTACTGCTCGTGTGAAAAGACCAACCGATATTTGTCCATAATTCTCCCGAGAGGAGAACAGAATATGTAAAGACGAATTTATGACGTCTGAAGCTTCTTTTTTCATAAAACTTGTTCAAATTTTTCTTATTCTCAGAGATACGCACTTTGGAAATTCCTAAGTTTCTTTAATTGAAAGCAACCGATTTTTCTTAGTAACGACGTTACAGCTCACAGAATTAGAAAAATCGTATTGAAACCGCTTGGGGGCGCTCCCTTTCCCTTCCAAATAAATTATTCTCTGTATCTCCAATTCAAATTTTTTAACCTCTCTTGATGTATTATTTAACGTATTGAAGCTCCCAACTAAATAACCTATTTTAAAACAACCCCTAAGCGATATTGTACAGCCCTCGAGCCTTCGGAAAATCATTTTCCGCAATTGACATACAATCATACGTTTTCATAAAAAAACACATGAATATTTATCGCAATCGGAAAAAATTAAATTCAAATTAAATAACGTTCAATTAACGCCAAAATATTCAAACAGACTAAAATTACTCCAAATAACCATTTTTGTCAAATAAAATTAAGGACCAAATCAGGCAATTTTTCCAAAAACCTCTTGTCAAAGAGCGTAACGTAAATTACTGGGGGACCGCGATGCACGTGCTTTAACTTTAAATTGGCTATTAAAAAACATTTGTACAGTAAACGGTTTGCATTGATTTTTGCTCGCAAATTTGTACGTTTTTCTTGGCAACTAATTCAAAAACAATAGCACATATCACTGTGCAATAGGTTCAAAAACACTGTGAATTTAAAATTATTCAAACGGTGTTTAAGGCTGTTTATTTTGAAAAACATTATTACTTTGAAAGGAGTTTTTCGTAGGATTGTATTCAAGCGCTTAGGGAAATCTACGTGGCTACTACAGCTTTTAATTCTCGTTTACAAAGTGTAGTTTGTATAACTTTACCTTATATTTAATTTTACAACACATAAAAAAATCTAATAATATAATAATAATTAGCAAAAGCAATATTGTCAACAACTAAATAAAATTCTTTGATAAAGAAATAATACATTTACTAATAACAACACCAAGTTATATTGCTTCAGAGACAAAATCTTAAATTGTACTAAGATCTTTTTGTAATTTCCACCAACAACATTAGTTTTTATTTTAAAACAATGTTTTTAGATGTATATATCAGCACTCTCTCATGAACAGCACTTTCTTATTGCAATAAAAACAACAAATGTATTTCCTTCGTTTAGTGGCTTTTATTGACAACTGTTGTTTCTACAATTTATCACTTAATAGCAACACTAGTGGTTAACAGTGTCTGTGCGCTTTTAGAATTGCTTCTATTTTATATTTGTGTCGGTTTCATAATTCCGCAAGGAAAAATATTAACCATAATGTAATTTTGAAAATAGCTTTTCTTTCTCAAAGCTAGAACTTTAATGTACGCTGTCTCAAAGCTTTAACATTATTATAACATACAAAAATATAACTTTTGGATACATCTACATTACTTTGACAAAACAAGTGCATCGTTAAGCAGTTCAATATAACTTTTATTAAAAATAACTAACTATCAGTTGCGACGGAAATTTAAACCATTATACAAGTACCTATTTGATTTCTTATTCCAGACAAAAAAATACTGGAGCAGAAAAACCGTTTTAATATTTTACAACGACAATTTTTAAATAATAACTCGCATTAAGTCGAGTTTTAAATCTTGACGCAAATGCAATAGTAGCTGAAGAATCCCTGCGCATCCACCATTTTTAATACCCGCTTGTCAATGTCTTATTATAATAAATGTTCAGCATGTGTGTGAATATTTTACCAAAAAACAATTTTGTTGCTGGTTCGACATTTGTAAATAGTGAAAGTAAAGCCACAATGGCAAATTTAAGCCATGATTGACGCATTGTCGGTAAAGTTAAATTCAATATACGACCGCTTAAACTAATCAAGATATGTATTCGGTGGTAGTTTTTTTTTTAACAGGAAAAACCACAGTAATTAAACTTCAAAAAAAGAACAATGAAATTTAAAGCGCACAAAATAATCAGATGTGACACTAGCTCGAGTTAATTAGTAGTAAACGTTTTAATTGAAGCGTGTGGTTTAGTCGGAAGTTGAAAATTTTTGCGTAGAATCCGTTTTAGTCTACCTGATCGTGATAAATTACAGCAAAGTGTATTTACAATTTCATGAGTACATGTAGAGTTTTGTGGTAAACTCCTTACGAAGTTGGACAGACAACAGTTTTCTCGACCTTAAAGTGACATAGATTAATAACAAGCTATTGGACAGTTATTAGCTTTGAATGGACTTGGGGTGGTTTTATGACGTTTTTAGTTTTGTTGTTGAGTTACAACAGCCTCTAAGCAAAAGATTTTCTCGATCAGTTTATTGCTTTTACAAAGGAGTCATTTATTTGAGCACTTGACAAGAAAATGAAAATCTCTAATGTTTAGATTATTAAATATAACTCCAAACCGTATTGTTTTTGCTGTGTAGGATGTGTGTTCTGTATACGAGAATCGTAATTGCAGTTCTATGTTTTACATTTGTATTCTATCGCAGCCATCCGCACAATGGAGCATATCCCTTATCCATCTAACTGAATAGAGGAAACATTACACTAATCAAAATAATACAACTCCACTTGACACCCCGGGCGCCCATTTGTATCACATGAATGATGAATTATACAAAGATAAGACAAAAATACGTGCAACGAAACCGAATGCGACCTTCTTGTGAGCCGGAGGATGAGTTACGTTGGTGTTACAGTTATGGGCCAACATAATCGACCTTAGTTCTACTAGGATCCAGTGCACAAAGCGTTGACTCTCCCTTTATTCAATTTGAAACCCTGCCAAGGTTTGATATTTTATTTTTATCAAAAATGGAACACCAGCGACGGTTAAAAAATAATTTAATCACTTCATTCTTTTGCAAATGCGATCGCTGAATTCAATCGAATATTGAATATTTGACCAGTTTTCCAACCGTTCATCTAATCAACGATTCCACCAATAAATTAACTCATTCACACACGGATCACTTCTTATCACACTCAGCTAAATTTCCTCATCTTCATAAAACATTAATCGCTTCATGGTTTTTATTTCCATTCAAAAATCGTGACAACTCGATCAAAACTAATCATGTGTTAGCGGAGCGACAAGTGAAACTTGTAAACTGTTATCTACGCATTCTCTGGATGAAATTCAGTTTTCAGCCTTGAGTTACTCGATTTTTCATTACTCTCCTCATACTGTTTCCATGCAATTTACTTCCGAACCAATTTAAATACAGTTGATAGTTGAAATACCGATGACTACTAAAAATTATGTATTGTATTTGTTCAGAAGTAAATTTCATCAGTGGCATCTCATTTTGAAATTCTAATTTGGACAATTTTTGTGCACGCTTTTGTTAGAAATTTGATGTAGAAGCGGTGAATGCATATCCATCACTAACCCAATTTTCAAGTTAAATGTGTACAAAATTTCATTTTCTTAGGATAAATTTAGACGATGTGACAGCTTTAAAATCATATTTATTTTCATCATCCTCGTACAAATTTGTCGCAGGATTTTCCTGCTTATATATAAATAAATATTTGGCAGGTTTTTAAATATTTTTTTCAATGTAAAAATAAACTTATTATTTCGGCTAATATTTTGATTGATTTAATATCAATATCTCAGTTGTCGCTTTTCGGCCAACACGAATAGTAATTTCTTTAAATAATAAACATCCTTCACGCGAACCAATAATACGACCCCTTTTCTAAAGCAAGTAAATTATTGCTCATATACACACCCTAAGCATTTTAATACAAACAAGGAACTTGAACTTGGAAATATGCTACGCATAAATTAATTATTGCTTTATTGAAGCCCTTTGTAAATATTAGTAGCTCGTCGTTTCCTCACAAATCGATATAAAATTTCATTTATATTCTTTCAAATATATAAAGAAACCTAAAAATTTTAAATTTGTTTTGCAAATTCTTGCCTTTGAGTATCAGTCCTCTAAACATTTTAACGAAGCATTAATTTAATGTATAATAATAACAATAAAAGTGCCATGAAAAATAAAACAAAACCTTCAACACTTAATGTTCTCCTCGGCATTTTGCACATTCAAGAGCAATCATCATTTATGAGTCATTCGAAAATAATCAAAATTTATACGCTCTTCCACTTTTTTTAGCCAGAGTTATAAAATTATTATTCATATACAGACCTCGTCCCTTGACAGCAATATTCATCTTCTTAAGACATCAAAAAAAAGGTTTTTACGCAAATTACACTCACCAACCAAAATTAGATCTTTCTGTCACCTTACAGAAATCGCATTTTAAAAATAATATAGACTAATAGAACAAACAAAAGTTGCGAAAATTAAAAGCAATCAAATAATAACAACTGAATAATTTATTAACAGTGAATAATTTGTTCAAATGCCATGTTTTCTTTTCTCTCACATGATCTTTACGTTGTTTAAATTACCAGAAAAATAAAACAAAAAGTTAAACAGAGTTTTAACTGTTACGATATTTGTTGTACCATAAAAGCTCTGTGACGTAGATGTAGCTCTATATGTGACTACAAAAATAGTAAAAATTTTCAAAAATCAAATTGAAAAAACTTGTTTCAACAATCCAATCATGTGTAAATGTATTGCTTTATGTGTATAAACGAACAATATTTTTCGCTATACAAAACCGTTAATTGCGGTTATATTCATTAGATTTTATTGTGTCTTGATACCGCTATTGTATTTGATGTCGAAGACAGACAAACAGTTTTATTAGGTTGAATAGTTTTGAAAAGTTTTGTTTTTTTTTCTAATGAAAACAAAACACTTCCTGTACAATTTACATTTTAATTATTGTGCTTTAAAAGAGGCATAAAAATAATACGATTACAACGTTTTAATATGAAAACAAAGAATAACTATACCCCTTCTTTCTGATGAGTTACAAACAGTAGAAAGATTTTTATCAAATTGTGGGTATTGTGATCAATGTCTGAAATTATTTTTCCAATTATATTCTTCATTTCAAGTAAACAATCTTGAATGAAGCTCAGAAATATCTCATATTCGGTACTGATAAAAGATTGTGCCATTAGATCACCCGCCCCATTATAAAAAAAGTGATGGATACGAAAGCTGGAAATTGTCGATAATTTCGTTACGTTAGCAAAATTTTCATGTCATAATGAAAACTTGTAGAGGTACAAGAAAACTGCTTATTTTTTTACAAGTAACTTATTTTAAATTCGAATTCACAAACCTTTTGAAATTAATTAGGTTGAAAAAGTTATTTATCCTGAGAAGATTACAAAAATCGAGTATAAATTTTTCTAATGGTGAAAAAATGTAAATGTTTCACCGCAATAATATAAAAGTAGTGATAAAAGTAAAAGAGAAAAGAAGATACTGGGTTGTAATTAGTAGATTAAGGATTTTAAGCTCCTTGTCGAGGGCTGTGCAATCCAATAATCACTTTTTACCGCAAGCTCCTTTCCACGCTCCGTTGACCACTTCTCATTGCACTCGAACTGCATTTAAAAAGAGAAAATAATCCAGGATTCAATACTTCTGAACTAAACTTTCCTCGATATGAAATTATATTTCATTCTAATTGTTCGACATTCAATTTATGTTAGCTTCACATGCAATAAAGCGAACTGAAAAACAAGCTTTTTTCTCTTGTTTCAAAATTTAATCAAATGAACATGTTTGTTGAAAAAAGCGACAATTTATTCACACTAGTTTATCACCGCGTTTTGGTTATAGCCGAGTTTAAATCACGCCCAAAATATTCCAACTATTCTACCGAAATATATCATTATATAAGCAGGACCAAATAAAAAGCTTTCGCTATCGAAACTGGGCCACACTAAACCCATACTGCGATTTACAACGCCGTACGTTATTTCTTTCAACCATTTTATAAATCATGAACGATTTTTGACCACCTGTTCCCCTTTTCGACAGCTTGTGCACGAACCTTGCCAAAAATCTAAACGACGGAAACTTTTAATTGCGCATTAAAATGAATGCATCGAATATCTTTAAGAAAATTCTAAAGACACGCAAATTCGCAATAAAAATTTAATAAATGTCATCACGTCACAACAAAATCTTTTCGGAAATCCACACTACTCATGTGTTTGTACACAAGCGGCGATAGTGTCATATAACATTATATTATCATAATTTCCGAGACCTAGAACCGCCTATTAGATAGTCATCAATCGTTTTCGTCCTTACCCAAAGCTTGTCAGGTTGATGTGGGTCTAGTGGACGACAAAGCACAGTTAAACTTGTCTAAGACAACCTTAAGACGTTAGGTCGTTTATTTGTTCTTTATAAATGATTTTCTTGTAATGCTTATTTGTTACATTCTGACAAAGATTAAAACTATTTTAATTGTGTCATCATGATGCGTGCAATAAGTCAAACAAGATAACGGTAAATATTCGCCTTCAGTTAAACATTTTTAAAATGAAAATCACGTGCTAACAAATCCGTTATTAAATCAGATCGATTGAAGTATCCTTTTATTTACAATCGTCTTTTGTGTGGCAACACGTTTTAAATCGGATTACAATTGAACCGTAAAAAATGTAATCGTCAATTTTAACAAGCAAAAGATTTTTCTAAAATTGTTTTCGTTTCAGGGTTGGCGAGAACGGCGAATGGAATGTGATAGATGAAATTCTTACTCCGAACAACGAGAGCAGTTACCAAGTTACAAGCTTGCACCCTTACACAGTGTACAGTTTCAGGGTGGTAGCAGTGAATGCGATGGGGGCCAGTCAGCCAAGCAAAGAGTCCTATTACATGGTTACACTTCGAGAGGGTAAGCAAAAGCAGGAATTACCCTCGGCTGCTTTTATAACGAGCACCAAGAATGTGTCGAGATCCTCCCAAAGTGTTCATTTCTACCTTAACTCCTCCACTTTAACAAACAACATTGCACTATAAATCATAAAATCTCACAAAAACAACCTAATTACATAATTTTTCCGAATTTTCTTTTGCTAACAGATAAATATATCTCTCCAGGACGGCCCACTTAAAAATCCTGAAAAATTCGCGCTAAACCACTGGGAAAGTTAAGTTCAATAGCTCTTTGTTAATTATTCCGCCTAATTACTAAACATAATGGACGAAAACGCTTCATAAAAAATCCCTTTTAATTATCCCGAATTATTGGGTTCGCCCCTTAAACAAGCCACCTTGCTTCGGTATTTTATGGTTCGACTAATGTTAGAAAATGGAGTCTTAGGGTCGAATTCCTAAACAAGTCATTACAACTCTACTATGTTGTCATTAAGGATATCCTAAACCTAAAGTTGACCTCCGTAAAGATTACCATTTATGGCTATAGCTTTTACTAAATTAAATAAATCCTCTCATGCACACATTTACAAGATGGACATAAATCGATAAAGAGCTTTTACTTAATTACAGTACATATTAAAATAATATTTTATTGCAATTATACAAAATCTCGTGTAATTTAAATAAAATATCGTCTTGAGAAATGACGTACACTAGAGTAAATTAACTCGTGACACTTTTTCTAAAAATGAAAATCTCGAAAACGTTTGATAAAAATATATATTTTTAAGAAGAATAAAATTACTCTCTTCTAACAACGAGTATAGAAACACGATGACGTGTTTAAAAATTGCAATCGATTTTCTTACATAAGTACACGTAGTATTTCTAATAATAGAAAGTACTTTAGAAATCTCATCCCGCGTCCCTATTAAAATTATACGTATAATTTATAGACACACACATCATTTCAAACCACTTTTGAATGTGGGTCGTATCAAATTAATATTTAAAATCACGTCAAAGTATTTTTCGAATACGTTAAAACGAATAAATTTTTAATGTAAACGCCAATCAAAGATAAATTGATACAAAACACTTCACACAGATAAAACTCTTTGCTTTGTGTTTTATTTCAATTAATTGAACCCGAATCGATTGCCAAAATTAAATAAAAGTTTTCAATTTGAAAACATGACATTTTTAGATCACGTTTTATTGTGATAAAGGCACGGTAGTCGGATGTAGTCACCTTAAAAACCCGGCCCGTCAAAGACCAGAATCTCCCAAAACTAGTTTCAACTAAATTCAATTGGGTCTTTGTCAGATTGTAAAAGCTTTGAAAACAAAACAAATAGCAGCACAATTCAACGCTAAACGACTGTAGTCCAATGGGATTATCAGAATCATCTGATAATTTAAAATTTGAACACGTCTTCTTCGAAAAAAATGAGAGGATGAAACAAATTGCTATTCCAGAGTATCACCCTCTAACTAAAGTAAATCCCAATCACGGACTACATATTTTAAAACATATTTTTAAAAGTTAGTCACTCACATTATTGAAAAATATTCTTATATTCGACATTTTCCCTTTAACATTCCCGACCTTTCGATGAAACACTCCAAATACACCACCAACAGTCGGTTAAGACAAGCGGAAAACGAAAAACTGTCAGCTCCTTTGGAAGCATCGGTAGGCCATAGTGTTGTTCCTCACCCAACTGACAAGTTTGCATTTCATTATTTTTACTCAGTTTGTGTATATTATCGAACTTATTACATCGCAACGAAATTGCAATTTTTACTTTGTATGAAGAAACAGAAATCTCATTTGAGGCCTTGTAAGAAAGATGGGGCAGTTTGAATCGAGAATGTTGATTTACTCTACAATATAATTTCCGCGCTTTACTACCAACCTATGATGTTAAACCGGGCCCAGACACGTATACGAGTGTAAACACAAGAAAATGGCCGTGCTACATTGTGTAGAATAAAATACGTTGTAACCTTTTTCAGATAAGACACTGAAGCTTACTTCAATTCTAAATTTGCTTCACCTATTTTCAATAGTGAATCAGATAGGCGTGCTTCCGGCAATCAGGAGTCTACAACTAGTACATTCCGTCACAAAAAAGACAATTTCATCGATATTCAGACTCGCTTTATACTTGCCTTTATATCGTAAAAGCGAACCCGGCTGCGTTGGCCTTCAAATCAAATATATCGGTAAATTTACCACCAAGCGAGGGTATATTTTTAAACCGAAAAAGAGATGAGTTTTTAGATTTTAGCGCGACTTCAGGCCTCTTTACATATTTATCAGTATAAAAAATGATTCCTACCGACTGCGACACATAGTCAAATTTTCAATTTTCTAATCAACAGTTTATTGGGTTGTGTTAATAATGAGGAACAAAAGATTTCATCAGCATCATTTTCGGAATCATCGCTGCTATCATTCATATGTAATGCGTTGCGAATTTTCGTCGTAAATGGTTATTGGTTTTTGGCTAAATAATCTCAGCATTAGTTGGTTTTAAAGATGCAAATTAAAAGAAATAGCGAAAGAGTTTCGGTATCTAGTTTTGGTCGTCATAGAGTCTAATATATGGATATGTTTATAGAACCTGGAAACAATCCATTTTCCGAAATATCCGTGTTATTGACCGTGGAATGTCTGTAATAGTGTAGGCTAAACAAAGGGATAGCGTATCTGAGTGAGACTGATTAGTGGTGAAATGGTTTTGTATAAGAGAGTACGTGTTGTGGTGAATATTTATAAGTCGATTCGGAAGTAGGTAGATTATGCAGAAACGACAAAGCATATGGTAGTTATGAGGCATGTGACAGGAATCAGGCTTTGGTGATGCTATAGTGAGTATAGTGTGACGAGTCAGCGGTGGTCGTTGATCGTGGTTTCGTAACCGTTAGTGGAATGGTGGAATGCTCGATTGGCATTGTGCTGGAGTTTAGCGTCGGCCATGACATGTATCGATTGAGCCCTATCCCTAAATATCAATAAAATCGGCAGTTTGAAAAAAGCGATCTACATTTTATTACTAACTTTTCCCTCGGTTTAACATCATTACTTCCCTCGGATGCATTAAATCGTATTATGAAAAACGAACTCGTAAAAGTTTGGCCGTGTCGGCGGTTATATTTAGGGCGGGCTCGTCCATTTTTTATTGTCTTTATAAAGTTGTCGGAAATGAATACGCACCATAACGCGGTAACGTGAGGCGATAACAGCGCCGCTGGTCACTGGCGGCTTTTGGGGGATGCGGGATGCAAAAAGTGACCGCACATTATCCCGACTTTATTTTACTTGCCGAAAACGAACAAAGTTCTGTCTCGTCCAAGAAACCCGATCTAAGTGATCGGATCGGATTAAAGGCGTGTCGAAAAACGCTTTTGAAGTGATCCTTTTGAACAAGATCCCAAGTAACACTATCAAACCATTCGATGATAAAATGAACTCTTTGTAACCACGATTTCATCTCTAATCTATGATCATGTAACTTGCTATCCGTGGACGAAAAGTCGAAAACCATCAACTCCTCCTAAACATCCGGCAATCGAGAAGTTGGACTATACAACACCCGAGCGACTTCTGAATCGACGCAATTAGAATCGGATCAGACATCTGGGGCCTGAAGAAACCGACCAGACGAAAATGTATCGTGAACGCGAAGCTATTTCGACGGACCTCATCCACACCAGAATACAACCTATTACGTTTTTCCGCTCTTCTACGTTCTGCGTGTCTGTCCGGGTCTCGCGTGTATTCCTACTAAATATTTCCCCAGTTAATCTAATTTTAAACAACGCTCTTTTTAACCCGTGCCACAATTGATTTATTTTATGGATCGACGGATCTTTAATTTCCTCACAGTACACCTATCGATTATATCAACATACATGGAGAGAACATTCGTCACAAAATTCATGTTTTCTACCAAAACAATGAACTCGATTTAAACCACCACTTCCGAACAACGTACCACTGTTGCAAATACCAACGCGAATAAACACAATTTTATTAAACTCACAAAATGAGACGAAAAATTCTACATTGATCCCACATAATTCCATTATTTTTTATTTCACGGTAATAGGTATTCATGAGGATTATTTCTCTTTCTTTTTGTGCATTCAACAAAAAACATACATGCTGGAATATCTTTCATACTAAAATAAATTGAAATTTATCATCCTCAGTCTCAATCATGCAGATTAGGGGCCACAAGGACCATCAGAAACATCTTTCAACAACAACAAAAAATTGACAATTTTATTTCTATTTATTTACTCCAGATAATTTATCATACACCAAGCACAATCAACCGAGAAAAAATAAATTACTTCATTTTCTAAACGAGACTATCGATCGATCTTTCTTCGTTCTTAGGCCACCGGCACCGTTATAATCACTGAATTGGTATTTGTAGTCTTAAGACAATTCGTATTATCTAAAATTTTCGTAAGTCTCCTGATTCGCAGTAAGCTTTGGATTTGTTTTCGTCGCTTTTGCTACAAAATTTCCTAATAAAATTCCAACTCTTCCCAAATGACTAATTATTTTAACAACCACAAATATCAACTTCAAACTTTGCAGCTAAAATAAACTTCTATTGACGAAAAATATCTACTCTACACATTGAAGTTAAGACTTGAATAAATTTAATTTATTTAATGTACACCTGACTTAAAACCATAATTCATAAAAGACGAGAAGAGAAATTTGAACCCACAATCTTAGCAGTGTGTGTTCGCACGTTTTTCTGCATTAACACGAAGTTTTATCTCCAATAACTTCCAGGAAAACCACTAAAGGGAGCTTTAAGATCTTTTATATCTTCGTCTGTCGCAGAACTCTTAACACGTATCGTCACTAAATCTGTGAGAGCCTCCAAAAGAATTCCTATGTGATACATAAGACATGAACAAATCGAATTTTTGCTTTTTCCGTAATTGAATTCTAACTAATTAAATCAATACACTTTTCTTTCACCTTACCGAAATAACTTTAATCTCGTAATACGTATCTTCAAATAATATTTTGTCACTGTGATGTGCCTGATGTCAATTAAAGCTTTGATACTCCCGATAAATATTTGCCTCGGATTGACGCGAGTGACTATTGAAAAATTATCAATCCATAAATCAATTAATCAAATCAGACGCCTTAGTTAAGTCACTCAATTAACTTGATTACACTAGTTAATTACTTAATCGAACGTGTACTATTTCCGTTTGCAAGTTCGCTCGTTTGAACTGCATTTGTTCCCACACAGGGCAGGTGGCCCACATCTCGGTAACACGCTTTTAAAATCCAATTTTTATGTTTACAATTATCCACCTGCATTCTGATTAAATACATTTTAATGTCGCTAAATTCATTAATTTTTAGAATGTCATAATTAAACTTTTTCGATTTGTAGAAAAAAGGTGTGTAAAAATGTGAGAATATCTAATATTGAATTGAATTTTTTATATACTACACGAAATAAATATTTATAATTGGAAATTGGTTGAATATGAAAAATTCCGAGCTTGGTATTGTGTTTGATGAAATCGCGATGGTTCGATTAGCGCAAGCGAGGGTAAAGGTTAATGAAAGCATCCCAGGTAGGCACGTTGTCGAGAGGGATTTGATACTATAGGGGGTAAGTATCGAGGGGGTGGCAACGATGGCATGCAAAACCGCCGTCGCACTGTCGTGTTTTCGCTCCGGATTAGCGCGGAGAGCGAGTGTAGCCCACATTTGCAGATGTAGCTTAGTTAAACGGCGAAACGGAACAATTAACGCTAGTTTGTATTTACGTTTGCGGTGCATGTGTGTGCGATGTATATGTTTAAGTTGCAGTGGAGGGAGATCTCACGGCATCCCGACGCCTGAAGGTTTGCCGTTCGTGTATTCACACCCGGTTTTATGATTATTAGTCGAAAGCTGCTGCCCTATTCAAAGCAATTTATTTTTACCAGATACGAACTTGTTTCCTAATCCTCCCCCTCGAATGCATCAAATCAGACTGCACTTTTTTCCGAGACGAACAAAGCTATAACTGCGATTTATTCCAAAATTTCGCTTCATTTCACTCAAAAAAACGCAAAACTCTCATTAGCGAAACGTACCTAATAAAACATGGCGACAATGGCGATGCCGTTCCGATCCATTATCTCCGCGATTGCATTAAATCTGTTTAGGGGACTACTCAAATACTCTAAAACACAAATATTTCAACTTACAATCGTCAACTCTCCGACCAAGTTTTATATAACCAAGAGATAGGTATTTTATGAAATTAAATTAAAGCACTGAATTGCTTTAATTCTGTAGGAGCTCTCAAGTAACTAGGTATATTTAGAATCCTTACATAATAAAATTAATATCAAAATGACTGATATGAACAAGCAAAAATCGATACTCGCATTTTAAGTACTCATATAATATTAAAATACTGTTTTAATTTAAATATAATGCTATAGGTAAATATGCTAAAAAGTTGAAAAATAGCCAAAATTGGAACTGCCTTTTGTGACGTCAACGATGCGAAAAGCGGAAATCAAAAAATATCATGAAAACGCGTTTGATAGTCAGTCTGATGAAACTAGTTTTTATATGGTTTTAATTGCACACGCTCCCCAATAATAAAATGAAAATCTTTGATTAATGCTGCAACATTGATAGTTATTTCTTATTTAAACTAATCAAAGACGTCATTTTTGTTTTTCATTGCTGACTTCACACAAACGGTCGAGCTTAGTTCATTTCTTTAAATTGAAACTAGTTTTAGGTGTGAATAATTCAGTCTCTTTTATTATCACGAATTTACGGAAATAACTTTTATCACGTCTAACGTAGTATTCGGAAAATTAATAGCCAAGATATAGTGCATCGAAACCTAACCGAGTTAATTAACTACAAGCTGCGCCATCTGTCGTATTTCTTTCCAATTCTTAAGTTCAACATTCAACAACAACTACATGCATCACCTTTGCGTTATTGGCTTCTTGGATAAACATATTTCGCGCCCAAACGAAAATTCTTAATTCGCCTCATAAATCACAAAAAAGTGTTCTACGAAAGAAACATGGGCCTTAGACACTCATTAAGGAGAATCACTATTGAGATAATTTCAGACGTTACGTGACCAGAATTTCACGGTCGTGGTCTTTCTTAATTTTCAAAGATAAGAAACTTATTTTAAAAATAGTTATGGTGGTTGTAAGAAATTTAACAGCGTAAAATATTCTCAATTGAGCGTTTAATAATGATGAGGTTGTTAAATACTAATTAATTTTCGAGATGATTGACTGGTTACAGAGTGAGGTGAAAACAGGTTAATGTCAATATTAGTACATTCTAAATTGATTTATTCAATCTAGATGATCTTTATATGTTGCATGTTTCATTATTTTGTTAGCTACTAAATGAAACGGTTCAATTTTTAGAAAAAAACTGAAACGCACAAAATCAATGAGTGCAATTAATGCGAGTGACAGTTAAAATAAAAAAGTAACTCGACCGGTACAAAGCCTTTTACTTTGGTATGACTTAACTACAACTGTTCAACACAGCTCTTCAATTTCAGCATCAAGGACAGAAAGCTCATCATTTTTTAAAAACTACACCGAAGTATAAGACATTTGGAATTCCATCGTACCTTTGTAGAAATGCACTTTAGCATTTTTGGCTGAATAAGTTTTAAAGTCTACAATTTACTCTTAAAATATGTAATAGAGGTATACTTAGGAGAAACCCCGAAAATGTTTATTCTACAAATCTGCTCTTTATAAAGGGCAGAATGCTGATGTTTGTTTAAGACGTCGATTTTGAAATGCGTATCGGATACTTATCCTTTTTGTTGAGTCGAACGCTGATGCAACATTTTGTGTGAATTGTTTGAAAGTTGAAAATCTATGGGTCGAGTCTTTACCTTACGTTGTCAATACATTATTGGTGTTGGATATGCGCCATTATGCTTAAGTTGTAGCAGTTGTCTGGGATGTAACAAAGTTTCGTAAAGTATGTTTGTTGCAGCTCCCGCGGGAAAACCGACGATCACAACTGCGCATAATACCTCGTCGACAGCATTACACATCAGCTGGCGACCTCCTCACCATGAGACCATCCACGGCGAATTTTTGGGCTACCGTATAGCATATCGGCCGAGGGACAGAGGAGATGAAGCTTTCAAAGAGATATACATCCGGGACCCGAATGTAGAGGTACGCATTGTTTGAAATAAATAAACGAAAGAAATTGGGCAAATACTTCGGAGAACTTTCAGCAGAGTGCTCGATTTCGAACCCATGGGAAATCACAGAAACTCCGCTAAACCTCTTAATCCAATGACCTGTCCATTAATAGGCCGTCGCAGGCACCGCTTCAGCACACCGCCCGTATTAGCAACCATATACCCGTTTCGTCCTCAATTGCATTTGCCGTTTTTAATTAAGCCCTGTCTCTGACACACTTTAAACCGTATAACTTACAAAACGGACATTCCACCACTCCTACACTAACGATTTTTAAACAAAATTGATTTTATTGCCACACCAACAAGCTTAATCCAACAAAAAAAATATACCCTCGACAAGAGGCAATTCCGAAATGCCATCTACAACTCGCCATAAAAGACAGACTCTACTGGTAACAATGGCAATAGTTAAATGCAAACATAAACTATTATATTAGCCATGCTCCTCATTTATGATTCCATAAAAGAAAAGAAAAAACCATTTTTGTTAATATTCATAGATCTTGAAACCTTTATTTTTATTTATGTACTTGGAATAACAGAAATTTGTCCAAACCTAATTATCTTTCTGTAGACTTGTCGGTAAATATAATTAGGAAAAACTTCGCAAAAAGTTAAAACAAAACAGCGATAATTTTAATTTCATCTGAAAAGCAAATTAAATGAATTCAAATGATTGGGATTAACTATAAGAGTCTGCACCAGAAGGGAGAAACGCCTTGACAAACATCAATGTTTGTCTCCCTAATATACCCCCTTAGAATTTCGTAAATGGACGCCTCTGATGTCAGTTTACTATAAACAGATAGATAATGTATATACTTGCTTGTATGACGGGTTGCATAGCCTTGCAAAAATATATTTTTTAATAAAACATGATTTTCATCACATCTTTGGGTAATTTTACGACCGTTTCGCAATGTTTACAATATCAATGTCGTAACAACAATAAAGTTTGGGTTTTAACACCGATGAGTAAATAATTGAATGTTCCATTACTTATTAAAGTTTCAATCACTTAAGAACACTGGTTTTACATTTTCCACTTAAAACACTAAATTAAAATGTGAATGCATATTTAAAAGAGGAATTTATAAAATTGACTGTCGCGAGACCAAGAAAATACTTTTTAACGAGCTCCGTTTACCTACTACGATATTCGTATTTATAAAAAAACATTTATTTAACATGAACAAAAATGAAAAACTAAAATTGTTTGGCTTCACTAACTTGATTTACTGTATCTACTCCAAAAATTAAAAAAATTCTTTGGCAGATATTAATATGATGTTTTACAAATTGGAATTCCGATCAGTTTTAAAACTGAAACTGTTAAAAACAGAATTTTACAAAAAAATATTGGAGTACCGTAAATGCAGTCGATTTATTAGATTGTTATAAATTGATACTACAGCTTTTAATAAACTGGGTGATGATACGATTCCATGATTTAATTCCATTATGAAGTAATTTCGTTGTAAATGGTATAACATAACCATAATACCATTATTATGTATGTATTATGCACCATCACTGTTAACACTATTTTTGACAATGACAATCACATTTTCATTTAATGAAATTGTGCATTTTAATCAAAATCAAATTTCGAAACTGTTAAGCAAAATTCGGTCATACGAATAAAATAAAGCATTGCTAATTAGCGAATTTAGTAAAAAAAAGTTATTTATAATAACTTATTTCGACTGTATTCCATTGGAGAATTCGAAAGGTTCAAAAAGATTTTTATTTTTAAGTTTAATTCAAAATCAGATGCGCTAAATGGGTTGTCGCAAGTTACAAAATTACAAATTGGTGACAGTACTTGCTGAAATCTGAAAACTTGTTAAGTATTTTTATGTTGCGTTCGGAATAAATGCGTCAGCAATGAAGCCACCTCTGCAGTTATCGGAGAGTGGAAGAAAAGATGATTTAATTCTTGCTTATTATTGCTTATATTGATTCTGCGTGACGGTGGAGTTTTTCATTTCGGGCCCAGTATCAGAAAACGTGACATTTTTACGTTTTTGTTATTTTTACGAAGTTTATGTATTAGCAAAAAGAAGGTGTCAAGAGAGGGAATGATTTGTTTGAACTGTGGTGCGTTATTGACTGGCTGTATTTAGTATTTGTTATATATTAAACGTTCTTCGTGACAAGTAGGGGCAGACCAGACCAGACCGACGTAAATTTCAGCAGGCTACACAGCAACCACAAACGTGACACATGATCTGTGATAGGTATCGCAATTGTAGCGGTGACACGGCAATGCGACGTGCTGATTTAATGTGAGGGCGCGTGGGGTTGCGGCACGCGGTTTTAACAAACTTAATGGAGTAGTAGAGATTCGGCCGTAAACTAGCTATAAAGACGATCACATTCATTACAATTTCCTAACATGAATTAGCGGTGGGTGTGCACCACTCCTGCGATTCTGCCAATACGGGTGGGTATTTCCTTGTGGACCGCTTAAGCACGCCGTAATCGCACACGTGTTTATTTGGGTCGGGTCGCCGGCTTGGGACTCATTCCTCTATATTATCTCTTATTGTTCCAGAGTCACACTATACAAAATTTGGAGACCTACACCCAGTATCTGGTTTCGCTCCAGGTATTCAACCCCGAAGGACCCGGGCCCAATACTACAGTCTTGGTCATGACCGACGAAGGAGGTACGCCAGTTTTGCTCTAAATCGTAAATGTAAAAGCAATTCTAATCATAGCCTTTCGCTACGACAAGTCTATATTTAAATTTCACAATTCTTGCTTTTCTTTTCATTTGGTTTATTCAAGTTAGAATCTTCCTCGAGCTGTTGTTTTTTCGGTATGGTCATATAGAGTCGCTTATTCAGCTCGAGTCGGTAATCCCCGGTTGCCGGACTTCCACTAAAGCTTCTGGGATATAATTTGCAGAATTGCCGGTTTCATATGGTCCTGGATCTTCTTTTGCCCTCAAGTCTTCCGAATTCCGATCATTCGATCAGTACGATTGATTAGGGGGGATCCCCAGACGGTCTACACGTTCATTATTTATCCTTGTCCTTCTAACCCTCAGTAAACACGCAAGAAATTCTTTAATTTATTGTCGTTTTCTCGTCACACACGCGAAATTAGAGTCTGGAATGGGTCTAAGAGAGTGAACTCTTGAAAGTTTTGCACCATGTGCTCAATCCGCTCCAAATGAATCAATACCCCAGACCCTAAGTAAGCTCTCAGGCTTTCAACTAGCGGCGCTTGCGCTCCCTTATTGGTCCCTATAGTGATGTGTCCCTCATATTATGATCGCAAAATTCGGCTCTGGTACGAAAACAATACAAGTTTGATAGTCTGGTTGGTTGGCAGTCTTTTGTTCTTCGGAACAAAGGATTTGGAGTAGCAGGTGGTAGAGCGAGTGGCGAGTAATGAGGGCAGTTGCAACCTGCAAAACATGTGACTGTGCGATGCTGCAGGAAGCGTGTAGCTGTGTAGATGAGTACAATTTGGTTTTGTTTTGCCGCTGTACTCTGTAGGCTGCAGGATGAACAGCGCGCAGAACGTGAACTTCCCTCTCCAATGTGAGCGTGCGCTTCATGGTGCTGCGATCGTTGCCTAACACTCCGGTCCCCCGGTCATGTCGGTCTCTCGCCCTTAGCTCCTCTCTCATCCCCGCTCGTTGTTTGCCGTGCTGTCACTGTTCTGGGTGGTGCTGGTTCTTGCGAATTTCGGATTCTACCATCACGAAATGATCCGTTCAATGCAGAACTGTCGCTGTTTCGGTTTCGTCTCGTTTGTAAACATGTCGAGCTGCAATGGAAACTTTACAACGGCCTATTAGCGCAATTAATACTTTTCGAGTGAAGGCTTCATTGTGTTAGAATGGGTCATGTTGTTTATTTACTGGTCGCGATTTCCGGAATCGTCGCCGCTGACTCTACCACTACGGAATATAAACAAGACAAAGAAGGTACTCGACTGATCCTCTTTTGTTTATCTTTAATCTGTCTAACTTTCAATTTTACAAGCATAACCTGTACTTATCTTGACACACCTACTGTTTCCAGTGCCTAGCAAGCCGCGAGATCTTACTGTTTTGGAAGTTTCCTCTAATACCATCATGCTCAGATGGACCCAACCTGAAAAACCCAATGGGGCCATAGAAGGATACAGAGTTTATTACATGTATAACAACTATACGTCAGTTGACATGAACAGAGATAGAATTAAACCTGTATCGCCTTATATCACATACAACTTAACCAACTTAAGTGAGTTGTTTCATTTAACTTTACTCAAAAAACTGATGTCGATTTTCAGAACCATATACTGAATACAAAATATGGGTTAAGGCATTTACCAGGAACCACGAGGGAGAACCATCTGATCCTATATTCAATACAACTGATATCAGCGGGCCAAGCTCACCAAAATTATTAAACCTAACTTGCCAAACCCAAGATACGATATTTTTCCAGTGGGCCAGACCAGAACATTTTTATTACTCTATTGATTATTATTATATTTATATTTATTTAAATGATCGCATTTGGAAGAACATCTCTATTGAAAGCTCCAAGGAGCATCTAGAAACCTCGGTAAGTTATGATTCAATTCACTTATATCATTCAAACTCAACATTTTTTATCTCCGATATTGCGTCGTCAAATTGTAATTAGTGTTTCCATAATAATTAGATGTTACAATATAAAAAAGTAATATATAAAAAGTTATTTTTTGTCTCCGACTGTTGCAAATGTTTGTTTACCAAATCCGAATTTGTTCGTATAAAAATAAGGAAATCAATTTACATCACGCATTAATAAACGCATCCTTCTTTGATAATCTATGGTAATCTATTATTATCAATAAATTGCGTTGTGTCAGTGTAAATAACTATGAAAAAATACAAGTCGATAAATATTTCAAGTGCACTTGTTTCAAAAAACAAATTTGACTCTGTTATTGTTTAGAACATTTATGTTCTATTCCGTTGATTTAACATCTTATTCTAATTAGAATTTATAATGTAGTGCCATACTTTGACAAGCGAAAGCAAATAAATGCGCCGCAGCTTACTGAAGTGTAGAGACAAAAGCAAAATAAACAAAAGTAACTCTTTAAATTTTTTTCATTTGCCACCAAAAAATCTTGTCGATTTGAAGTCGTAACCTAAATGAAGCTCACTGACTTGTACGTGCGAATGAGTCACAAACTTGACCTTCTTTTTCAAGCAAAAATTACCATCAGAATCGTACTTGTGTTTATTTTGGAGCGCCGGTGATAAAAACCAGACTCGTACGTCAAAGGAGTTTTATTCTGAATTTTTGATTAATAAAGGAAGGAAAAAATTACTTGGATTCATTGTTTCTTAGAAAAATAAACAAAAGTTTGTTTGAATAAGCAACGTATACACAGTGAGGTCATTACCCCTCCCATTCATAAAACACACTTACTAGCAACAGTTGAAAAAAAATTCGAAATTTAATGTATGATTTTATGAGCTTTAAGTGTCTACAGGCCACAGTTTGACTTTTTGAAAATTGTAGTACTCTGTGGAGAACGTAACAACGAACACCGAGTACCAAGTCCAGGTGCAGGCTTCTACGAGGAGCAACCGTACTAAGAGGATAGTCAGGGGTCCTTTATCCGAGCCCAAGACCGTTTACATGCGTTCCGACTGCGATAAAATGCAAGAATACATGCGTCACACAACTCATGAGTTGAGTGCTGGCGTACTAGCTGGTGTGATTTGTGCCAGCTTTGCGTTTTTATTGGCCGTATCAGCTTTTATTCTCTGGAGGTAAGTACAAGGGGCTTAATTAATCAGTTCCCCTTTGATTTAATTAGCGCGCATCCTGTTTATTTCAGAAAATGCTTTCGCGTCTCTTACTATTATTTGGACGACCCCCCTTGTTCGGTTCCAACGGCTTCGCTGGACTGGAATGCGCCCCCTGACGGGAACAGTGAGCATAAAGGAGCCATCCCGGTGCACCTCTTCCCTAAACACGTCGCCGAGCTGCATGCTGATGGGGATATCGGGTTTAGTAAAGAGTATGAGGCTATTCAAGCTGAGGCCACGACTGATGAACACACTTCGGAACATTCACAGCATCCCGACAATCGTGTTAAAAATAGATATCTCAACATAATTGCTTGTTAGTTGGGCGATTTGAGTCGGTTGTGGTCTGAGATTGCTTTTTCCAGATGATCATAGTAGAGTTCAACTGCTCCAAATGCCAGGACAGAAGAAAAATATCGATTATATTAATGCCAATTATATTGATGGGTTTCAATGGTCCAAAGCTTATATAGGCACGCAAGGGCCACTGCCATCGACGTTCGATTGTTTCTGGAGGATGGTGTGGGAGCAGAGAGTTAATATTATCGTTATGATAACTAATTTAGTGGAAAGGGGAAGAGTAAGTTATTGTTCTTTTCAAATTCCTTCAATTAGGTAGTGTAGTATTGATAATTTCGTTATTTTACTAGGATTCAATTAAATATCCATTCGTCATTGCGTCAGACCGGTTTGAGGTATTAGTGTGGTACCCTGATTGTACTAATGTCACTACTTACTAGATTAGATGTTTTATCTTAATTATACACTTTTAATTAACACAGTTTTAGTTGTATGTAGCATTATAATAATTTTGCGAATATTTCAGAGAAAATGTGATATGTATTGGCCCAAAGAAGGAACAGAAACATATGGTGTTATCCAAGTTAAGCTAGTCAAAGAAGACATTATGGCAACTTATACAGTGAGAACGTTGCAAATTAAACATCTTAGGGTAAGCCAGTTGAATTGTGTAACACATTTGAAACTTTCTCTTCATCAGATTAAGAAAAAGAAAGCAGCAATGGCAGAGAAGTTAGTGTATCAGTATCACTATACTAATTGGCCTGACCATGGCACACCGGATCATCCACTCCCAGTGTTACATTTTGTTAAAAAATCAGCAGCAGCCAATCCTCCAGATGCAGGACCAATTATAGTTCATTGCAGGTATGTTTAAAAAAATGTTAGTGGCTAAAAGATAATTTTGTTGTTACAGTGCTGGTGTTGGTAGAACTGGCACTTATATAGTTCTAGACGCAATGCTCAGACAGATTCGTAGTCGGGGTGAAGTGAATATTTTCGGTTTCTTGCGCCACATCCGTTCCCAAAGAAATTTCTTGGTACAGACTGAAGAACAGTACATATTTATCCACGATGCCCTAGTTGAGGCAATTGAATCTGGAGAAACGAATATAAGCCGCGAGCAATTCCCTCGTTATGTTCAAATGCTACAGAATTTAAACTCTGAAGAAAAAAGTCAGTTGTGGAAACCAATTGACGTTCAGTTTAAAGTAAGTATATGTACGCGAGTGGCAGTGTCACATCCTTTAATTTTTTCTCCAGTTAGTCACGAGTTTTCAATGTAAAGACTTCAATCTTGTTTCGGCAAATAAAGTGATAAATCAGCCAAAGAATAGGACTGCAAATATTTTGCCTGTGGAAAGTTCCCGTGTACATTTAACTCCGAAACCGGGCGAAGATGGTTCTGATTACGTCAATGCTACTTGGATGCAAGGGTTCCACAGTTTACGTGAATTCATAATAACGCAACATCCACTCAAAACTACAATTAAGGACTTTTGGCAAATGGTCTGGGACCATAACGCACAAACCATTGTGATGCTTAGCATTATTGATAATCAAGAATTTGAGGTGTTTTGGCCTATGGATCAAGAAACAGTCGATGCAGAAAGCTATAAAGTTAAATTAGTTAACGAACAAGCACAATCGACTTACGTTACAAGAGACTTTACAATGCAATCGCTTCAAGACGATTATGAAATACCTGTCAAGATGATTCATTGTACTAATTGGCCACATCACTGCTGCAGTATTGCCGAGATTTATCATCTACCAAATACAGTTTTGGATATGGGGATCCAGAATGGACCTATTGTCGTAGTTGACAGGTAATACAAATTCTCAAAAACTATTTTTACAATTTATGTAATTACTGGTTGATGTACGAATTGGGCTTTTTGTGTGTATTGAATAATATTTGTTGTTTAGGTTTGGTGGTACCGAGGCGGCGTCTTTTTGCGTATTAACAACGTTGAAGAAACATTTGATGTACGATAATCACGTGGACGTGTACATGTACGCGAAATTGTATCACAATAAAAGGCCTGGGATCTGGGGTTCCTGTGATGATTATTTGAGGCTCCATTTAGCAGTTCAAACGTTATGTAGTCCGCCAGAGGGCACGCCCGACTTGTACGCAATGACAAATGGGGCGTTGAATGGATCTTTGTCAAATGACTGTGTGAGAGTACCTCCTGAAGGTATGGAAGCAGTGGGGCCACGGCTCACCGTTGCTTAAATTTGCAGTTATTGTGTAAATATATGTGATTATCGTAATTGTTATTATGTCCATATTTGTGCCACTGGTGGCAGGTGTAACTGAAAATCATGACTAAAACGTACTTCTCTTATCAAGCTCAATCATTTTTTTTTTATATTTAATATAGGTTTTTTGAAGTAATGAGAGAGAAGTATGTATTGATGATCCCAATGTTACTTGCAGACTTACTGTCATTCACGTATCATCCTCAGTGTAAGTCAATAGCATCACATAGTTATGTTTGTTAGACTGATCAAAGTAGGTATAGATATGTATTATGCCGTTAAGATCAACTCTAAATTTCATGTTGGACATCATAGTTAGTCATTACCAATCTGTAGTGCCACGCTTAGCTTGCTATTGTCTCACTGTGCAGTTTCCTTTCTTATCGATTTTTGTTTAACATTTAAATGGATCTTTGTTTACTTACAGAAGCTCCTCTAATATCCCAGGATGTTATGAAGTGTAACTGATAATGATTTCACTTGAGTTCGCACTTTTGCATATTTTTGTTATTGTAAGTGGACAATAGTGCTTCAAAAGGAAAGGGTACTAAGTTCTCAGTTGATGTTGATAGAGCCAAGTGAAATAATGTGATGCACTATACCGACTATTCGTTTATTACAATTATTTGCCTCCAATAGACTCAAGATGTATAAAAATGTAGTTAAGTGTAAAAAGATATGCGTGAACATGAATCAGATATTTATATAATATGTGCAGTGTAGAATAATTCAGTATTTATGTAAGTGTATAGACTTAGTTTTTGTATGATATTGATTTGTAAGAAGAGTACATCGATCATGTAAAACATTTTGACTTGTTCTGGACCAATTTAGTGATTAAATATAAATTCTCAAGGTCCTTCAAGACATGACTGCTCACAACGTCTTGCAAGGTGTCTACTGACATTGGCATGGCTCTTCTCATTTTATACTGTAGCAACGGCTTATTGAATAGAATAGTATCCGTCCACCAGGCGATGTGTCACTCAACCCAACTCACTAGACACCTTTCAAGTCGTTATATCATGTCCAAAACATATACATATATATATTTTGGATGGCGCATTCTTATTAGGAACTGTTCAATTTTAATTAAATTTCAACTTGTTGAAATTTACTTGGTTTTACTATTTTTAAATTATATTATTTTTTCTAATTACGCGACAAGTTGATATTTAATTGTATGCGAGATTATTAAGGAGTGTCAATATACCATCATTTTTAAAGCAAATTTATTTTATTTTAACTGCATTGAATCTTTATAATATTTGTGATGATCAAACTGTAGTACTCTTTAAAAAAACGTTTTTCATCACCTTGTGTATGTTGCATTATATTTGTGTTAAATAAAAGAAATT